>NW_004797838.1:413336-415465 GCF_000002075.1 Aplysia californica
GCACACACACATACACACACACACACGCACACACACATTTCTTTGCCTTTAATCTATCTAAACCCAAACAACAAAAACCCAACAAAAAACCCCCCAACAACCCCAACCAAAAATACCCCCCCCCCAACAAACAAAAACAAACAAACCATCTCCCATCTCTTTCTCTCTAACCTCTGTCTCTGTCTTTATCTTTTTCTGTTTGTCTGTCTTTCTCTCCGTCTCTCTCCTCACCCCCTCTCCCTGTCTCTCTGTGTCTACCTATCCACCACCCCAACCTCCTGCCGCTTCTCTCTTGTAATATCTCCGAATCTCCCCTTTTCTTCTTTCCTTCTTGAGCGTTCTCACTCTATTCCCCCCTCTTTCTACATGTCCCCTTCCTCTTACTCTCTCATTTATTCCTTCTAGCTTCCTTTCTCTCCGTCCTGCCCCCCCTACCTCAAGCGCTCTCATTTCCTTCCTTCATGCTCTCCTCCCCCTCCCCACACACCTTTCACAGCCTCACTGTCTTTCTTTTACCCTCTTCCTCCCTCCTCTCTTTCCCCTCCTTTCAACCAGTTCTCTCACTACCCCCCCTCCCCACCCTACCCAAACAAAGCAGCCTTAGTCCCCCCCCTCCCCTCACATAGCTTCGGTTACCGAGCACGGCGTCTCTCAAAGAAAGCGTCCCTGGCAACCAGCCAGAGCAACGCGAAATGGCCCCCCAGCGTAGAGAGTCTACCTCCGCCACAGAAGAGTGAAATATATTCTCCCGGGAGGCAGGACAAATGATCACAGGTGAGGTGGCGGTGAGTGCTGGGGTCTCCTGGGTTTCTTCAAGACTGTTTTGTTTTCCTCCTTTGGTGAAGTGGACTACTTTCTGCTCACGACATTATGGACAGTAGATTATGTGGTTCGAAATAGACTATGATAATACTTTTCATGAAATAATAGGGCCTAATAATAATAATGATGATAATGATAATCATAATAATAATAATAATAATAATAATAATAATAATAATAATAACAATTATGATGGTGATAATAGTGATATTAATTATTATTACTATTAATGTTGTAGCTATTATTGTTATAATGATAATAATTACATGTATTATGATTCATATTATTATTATTTTTTCATTGTCACTTCAGAATCCTAACTATTTACCATAATCGTCGTTTATACTAATACATATATAAGCGTAAGGTATTATGTCAAGTATCTAATTTACTAAGAATACTTACAGGGGTAGAGCATAGATGTACACTATAGGGTAACTCTATGGGGTAGATTGCCAACATGTTTCTGTTTATTAAGAAACGAAAAGAAACATCTTTATCAGCGCAAGGAACATCTGATTTCTATCTTCCGTAGATTACGGAGAACGATTTCTCAAAACTGTGTGAGTCATCTTGCAAAGTGGTGTGGGTGATCTAGTAGTTACGCCGTAAGGGCCGGTGATCTAAGGGGCGTGGGTTCGGACCCGTCAGGGGCTTGATGTTGTGTCTCTAGGAAAAGCACTCAGCACGAATTTTCCTTATTTCTTTCAGGTGGGAATGGGTGCCCGGATACAGACAGCGAAATATTTTGTCTCTTTGTTCGTTGTGTTTTAGCGCCTAATCAGCAGCTTGCACTGTGTGTTCTCCTGGAAGCTGAAACTGTTTCTGAGTGTTCAAGGGTCTGCTGGGGTAATAATACGTAGTTGTAAAGCGTACAGAGCGAGCTGTAGAATAATATGAAAATGCGCTGTATAAATACATTTACGTGTATTATTAGAGTACAGTGTTTAGGACTTTACACGCTAGAGACTATAGTATTATTCCCAAAATTTCCTACATCTTCCGCCCCCTCACCCTCCCTTCGAGTCCACTGTCCCAACCAACCCGTTATTAAAACTAGATCTATGCTAATGTTTTGTGTTTTGTCAGTGATTTGTATATAGTCACAAGGGACAGACTGGTGTCGATGGTGTTGCGGTCAGGCACCCTGCAGACGCACATAGAAGATCAGAGTTCGATTTCAGTGTGGGGGATAATTTTTATCGGGTATTTCGTCGTTCTGCTGATACGTTGTGCCCCTCTCAACAAGGTCGCACCCAGCCTCCTAAATTGTCTAAATTGCGTCGAAGCATTAACACACACACACA
>NW_004797838.1:415827-416925 GCF_000002075.1 Aplysia californica
TCTCCTTCCAATCCGTTCTATAAGAAAGACAACAATGGGACTAACAAACAAATCTATATGCCAAACAAACAACTCTAAGACAAACAAACAAATCTTGCCCCCAAAAATAAATCTAATAGCAGAATACAGACGACGCCAAGCAGCGCCACTTCTTTTATTGATAGGCTTATGCCTGTAATCCAAATGTGTTTCTGTTGATCCTTTAAAAAACGCACGCTGAAGACATGCCCGTCGATTTCTGTATTTTTTTCGGCCGGACAGGAGAACTTATTATGTTTCCTATCTCCTAAATAACAGTGACAATCTATCTGAATTCATGCAAATTCAAATGTAAGTGTTTTTACGCCCCCATCAACACACTTTAGATATAATGGGAAGCGGATTTCCGACAATGCCTGTGGAATCCGGGTGGAAAGGGATACAATATTCCAACAGAAAGAACGAGATATTCGATGGAAATTCCTTTCCACTCGGGAATCGAACTCAGGTCTCCTGCGAGTGACAGCGAAACACATAACCGCTTCACCACAGACGCCGGTATCTGTATTCATCTCGCAGGGAAAAAATGTCTTGGTCGTTTACAGTGGCAGTGGTGTTAAAAAATACGAGCCTTTGTTAAAGCAGACTTAATGACATTCAAATTTATGCAGGCTATGTTATGGGATACCTGTACCAGAAAAGACGAGGTGACATATTATGCTAATCAAGGTTGTGTTGATTGTTGCCTGAATGTCTTGTGTTCATCGTAACTTCTGGTATTTTGTCTGATTGTCAAGTTACAAGGGGAAACAAATAATTAAAAACAAAAACAAAATCAAAACTAAAACAAAAAAGACAACCCCCCCCCAAACAAACAACAAAACAAACAAAAACAAATACAGAAGCAAAAACAAAACAAACACAAAACAAACGACAAAAACAAAACAAAACAGAACCCCAAAAACAACTAAGACAAAAACAAAATAACTCTGCTTTTGTAACGTTTGTAGTTACTGTCATTGTGTTATTGATGTCAAGATCGGTCGCTATGTAATGTTGTTGTTTTTGTTTTTGTTGCTGTTGCTGCTGTTGCTGCTGCTGCTGCTGCTGCTGCTGCTG
>NW_004797838.1:419714-421523 GCF_000002075.1 Aplysia californica
TTCTAGCAGACGGTCTAAGATGTTCAAGGAATAAAGAAGGAATCGAACTCATGTCCTCGGTCTGTGTGCAAAGGCGGAAACCCTAACCGTAACACTTTTAATTGGTGGCGTCGGTAGCCTAGGGGTTAGGCTACCGGACTCGTAATCGTGAGATTGCGGGTTCGGGGGTTCGAGCCTCAGCTCGGTCCGACGTTGTGTCCTTGGGAAAGGCACTTTACACGAACTCCCCACTTGGTTCGGTCCTATTGGAGACGGACGTTATACTAGGAGGTCCCGCCCCTTAAATAACCTAATAGTGTTGATAGGGGCGTTAAACCCATACCATTTCATCATTTTTCACACCTTTAATTAAATGGCCTTCTCCGATAAGGCTTTGTCCAACGGGAGGGGACTCATCATAACTCTCCAAACATAAAAAAAAAATGTAAGTTTTTTTACGCTCT
This sequence comes from Aplysia californica, assembly GCF_000002075.1. Taxonomy (NCBI): domain Eukaryota; kingdom Metazoa; phylum Mollusca; class Gastropoda; order Aplysiida; family Aplysiidae; genus Aplysia; species Aplysia californica. Next base: position 420,158 of record NW_004797838.1, read on the forward strand.
CATCGACACAATTTAGATCATAAAAAAGGAGGTGAGCTTCCGACCCTGCCTATCAGGGCCAATCTGGGTTGGGAGGGATACAACATTAAAGCAGGAAAGACAAGATACTTTGTAAAATTTCGTCCAATTCGGGAATCGAGTTAAGGGCCACTTTTACATCGAAGATGGAATTCTTCTGGACACCATTTTTATGTGCTGCAGAGGCACCACTTTTATTTCTCGTAAAGTGTTGAATGTTGCAGCTTACATGGATATTAGAAATTACATGGTACCGTTCACTGTTATATTATTTTGCATTTCGTCTAATGTGGTGTGTTCATGGAGTTCGGAAGTGTATATATAATTGAATTACCCCAATAAAAATCAATAAAGATATTTGTGAATTGTAAACAAAAGGAAGATAAAAAAGGTGTTATTATGCGGGTCTTAACGTTTGGAGTAATAGGTCGAAACCGTCCGTTGATTAAACTTTTTAGGGCATCTGTTGTTCTGGCTGACATTCATATACATTGTATTTGAAGAATTCCGATCCTACCTATCAGGGCAAAACCCAGGCTGTCGAAGGATGCAACATCCTGACAGAAACACCCAGATACTCGATACAAATTCTCATTCGGGAACCAAACTTGGGCTTCTTGCGTGCCACAGCGAGGTGCCTACCGCTACACCAGAGACTCCGGTCGTCTCTAAGTAATGCTGTATAATGCCAGATTTATGAAGCTATTCCCAGTTTAAAAAAGATGAAAAGTTCCACTCCAAAGCGCACTAGACGACATATTTGGGCATTTATGAATTACCTCGTCCACTCCATAATCTTATGATAAGAATTGTCATGGGAATATAAATATGTATCCTACTACTACTACTACTACTACTACCACCACCACCAACACACCTTCTATTCCTTCTCCTCCTCCTCCTCCTACTACTACTACTACTACTACTACTACTACTACTACTACTACTACTACTACTACTACTACTACTACTACTACTACTACTTAAATAATCTTGCCTGAGTAGCGCAGAAAGAACATTGGTTTCTGACCCCATGGTCTTTGTAACCCAAAACGGCCAAAAATGTCAGAAAGAACTTTGTAATTCTTTTATAGCGATTTGGCAAAGATGTGATTTAATAATTCAATGACTTTAAAGTAAATTTCAACCCCCCACCCCCACATATCAATTTTTTAAAATAACCTAAAAGAAAAGTGTGGGGATCGACGCTATGACGACACATATGAGTATTTTATGAGGCCTCACGAAGAGTGGAAACCCCGCATGGGTGCAGTAGGTCAAGCTTGTCACGAATGGTGGGTTATAGTTTACTTTTACTGTAATAATGAAGCCTATATTATATCCTCTA
>NW_004797838.1:423097-424187 GCF_000002075.1 Aplysia californica
ATGATGATGATGATGATGATGATGATGATGATGATGATGATGATGATGATGATTTCAGCCCAGGTAAGTCCACTTCTTTCCTGGACATGTCCCTTCTCATTGCAGATAACCAAATTGAGACAGACCTCTATAAAAAAACAAACCCTACCGACTCTAATCGTTACTTTCCACCTTCTTCAAACCATCCTAAACATATATTTCGTTCTGTGGTCTATAGTGATGCACTTAGACTCCGCCGCAGAAGCAAATATACGTTTCGGATGGTTTGAAAAAGGTGGGCGGTTGGCGGGTGCTCTGTTGTGGTTTGCTTCTTTCTTTCCTATCAAACATCTATCGTCCGTATCTCCCCTACTTCTTTTTTATGTTTGTTACTCTCTTCTAACACCTTTAATCTTCTGGCGCTCATATGACCTGATGCAGTTGCGAGCGCCGTAAAACCTCTACTAAAACTAAAAAGACTCCGCCGCTTTTGTTCCCGTTAAAATTCTTTTAAACAACGGATAGAGGAATTCACAGCCAACCTTCTTCACTGTGGGTGCCGCAAAAAATGTATAACACTCATTATCGAGAAAGTCAGCAAATTGAACCGCACAAACCCCTTAAGCTCAACAGAAAAGACCATTTTTCGTCACAACTCATAACCAAAAACTACCTAATGTACATGACAATATTGACAATCCACAGCGAACACAAAAGCATCTTGGAAAAATCAGACAAAATGAAATCATGTTTCCCCGACCCCTCTCTGATTGCACTTCGACAGCCTCCCAATCTTGGCAACCTCGTCATTCGCACTGGAGCAGTAACACCCACGACCTCACCTCCGATAAACCCAGGTTCACCGCCACAAAATTATCCTTGTCAAAAACCTATATACGCAAAACGTGTGCTTACATGAAAGTGGCCAACTTTGTAGACGGCCGTCACTTTAAAAGAAAACTTTCCCTCAGCATCACTTACGAAATCAAAAACGTAATCTACCTCATATCTTATAAAGGAAGAAACAAAGAAACAAAGAAAGACAAGGAACGCAAAAAGTAACTATGCAAACTTCTTTTTAAAAAAAACTTTTAGGATGACGCTCTAAAAG
>NW_004797838.1:424640-428888 GCF_000002075.1 Aplysia californica
ACACACAAAACACACACACACACAAAACACACACACACACACAACACACACACACACACACACACACACACACAAAACACACACGCACACACACACTAAGTCAAACAAGCGGATACATACATCATAAACATGCCTCCAGTTCACCCCATAATAACGATCATAGAAAACTCCGAACACCAACAATAAATATGGCTACTGAATATTCCAAAACCATACTAAACACTCTCGTCTCTCCTGAAAATAATACAAAACGTTGCCGTAATTAATATCACCAGGGAATTGATTTCCATGAATAAGATTCCCTCTTCTAAAAACCTTCACACACACATGAACCACCAATACCGGTAGACTATTTGCAATGTCTCCATGGAATGCACTCCGGGAAAGTGTTACAGAGAATGATGTACAGAAAAGTGGGAAGACATGGTATTATATCAAGAGGCTAGCCCGCGATAAGGAAAAGTAGAAAATGTTTGTCGGTGTCCTATACCCTGACCCAGGGTGAGAAAGGCAATGGTGATGAATGTCTTCATAAATAAGCATGGCATCATATGAACCACGTATGGATTTTCACCTCGTTTTTGACAAAGATTCAACCCAGTTCCAATGCAGACAAGTCATTTCTTTTCCACGCATCCGAAGTAACAAAACAGATAGAACGCTGCAAGATGACTTACCCTCTAAAGACTTCGTGCTTTCCAACGGATTTAAACTAATTCTTCGATGGCGCCACTGTCGATCTTTAAGAGCTCTTTTTGCTTCACAAGAAGAAAAGCAGCCCACCTTTTACCTTGTAAAAACAACATTATTATTATTATTCCTCAACCCAATCAGCTTTTTGCATAGCACTAGCAGAATACCCCATAAAACTCTGGGAACTTGGTTTAGAATAGACTACATCTATGTTTCTGACAGGTACAAAGTCTGGGAACCTTCTGACCAACTACAGGTGAATAGGATTGACACGCCCTAGGCCTTCTCAGTGTGACAGTTCTGAGAAGGCCAAGGACACGTCCAATTCCTCAACTGCCCACTCTAACAAATCTATCGAGAAAGAGGGTGGGCAGTGGTGTCGATAAATCGAGATCTAATAATGTTATGAATAATTTCATTAGGCCCACAACCGTTTCTCTTGTTACTACATTAATCCTAGGCTCAATCAAAATACAATTCAAACAACATTTATTTTGTTGCAAGAAACTGTGAGGATAGCATAGTAACAACGCTACCCTGAGATAATAATATTTATTTATTTCCCTAGGTTTCCATAGTCAGCTGTTCACCCAGACCGCGCAAATTCTCAGGTGGCGCCAGGGGCGATTTTGAGGACTAATTCTTTGGTTGGACAAAGAGAGCAGTGAACTATCTTGTAGTATAGCATCTTTGCAATAAGTAAGTAAAGTCCTTCTTTTCTTAGCTTTCAGTATACAACGATCTTTCCTGTTTATAATAAGTAAAGTTCTTCTTTTCGTAGCTTTTAGCGTACAACGATCTGTGCTGTTTATTAGAATAAGTGAAGTCCTTCCTTAACTTTTAGCTTTTAGCTTTTAGCGTATAACATAACGACCTTTGCTGTTTATAATAAGTAAAGTCCTTCCTTAACTTTTAGCTTTTAGCGTACAACGACCTTTGCTGTTTATAATAAGTAAAGTCCTTCCTCAACTTTTAGCTTTTAGCTTTTAGCGTATAACATAACGACCTTTGCTGTTTATAATAAGTAAAATCATTACTTAACGTCTGCGATCTTTGCCAGTACACACATGCACAACAACACGTACAGCATTTTTGCCCTCCCTCATTCCTTGTATGCGCCGTACACATTGCACGTGCAGAAGATATTCTTGTTCTGGAAGGTGTGAGTGACGTAATTGTCCACTTTGTCGTCCCAGGAGCACCGACTGCTCACCATGATGCCCTGACCTTTCTTCTCACCGATCATCACAAGGACGATGATCTTGTAACGGTCAAAGTTCAACTTCTTCACTCTGTCTTTGACCTCTTCACTGAGGATCCGGTTCATGTTGGGTGTGATTCGGGGGTTGTATCTGGAAGAAAGGAGGATGCATCATCTTGTTGTTGTTACTGCCATTGTTTTTTTATTTAAAAAAAAAATATTAATGTCGTTTGTGTTGTTGTTGTTGTTGTTGCTGCTGCTCCTGATATTATTGATTTTGTTTGTTGTTATTGTTGCTGTTGATGTTGTTGTTGTTGGTGCAGCTGTTATTTTTTAAAATTATAGTTGTTGTTGTTGTTGTTGTTGTCGTGGTCGCTATTGTTGTTGCTGCTGTTATTGGATTACCATTATGCTAGTTTTTGGTGTTGCCAGCACCACCACCCCCCCGACTTACTTCATGTCTTTGAGTCAGTTGTCGATAACGTCTTTGACGATGCTGAGCACGGGGCTGGGCTCAAACTTCTTCTTGTTGGTGGTTGGCGGGTGCTGTGGTGCGCTTTGCTTCTTCTCTCTTATCAAACAGCTATCGCCCTGATCTTTCCTCCTTCTTTTTTGTGTTGGTTACTCTCTTGTAGCACCTTTAATCTTCGGCACTTATATGACCTTATTGTGTTGCAAGTGCCGCAAAACTCTTATTAAAACAAACACTTCGTCTTGGGCTCCAGCCCGTAGGTGGGCTCGTACAACACAGGCGGAAAGGGGTCTCCCAGCGTGCTCTCCCTCTTCTCCAGGGCCCACATTTGCTATACTTATTGTTTCTGTTACTGCTGCTGCTGTCGTTGTTGCTGTCGTTATTGCTTTTTGTTGTTGCTTTTGTTGATGTTGTTATTGCTGTTGTTGTTGTTGCTTTTGTTGTTTTTGTTTTTGTTGTTATTGTTGTTTCTGTTGTTGTTTTTGTAGTTGTTATTATTGTTGTTGTTGTTTTTGTTGTTGTCGTCGTTGTTGTTGTTGTTGTTGTTTTTGTTGTTGTTGCCCTTTTTGTTTTTGTTGTTGTTGCCCTTTTTGTTGTTGTTGTTGTTGTTTTTATTGTTGTTGTTATTGTTTTTTGAAGTTTTGTTATTGTTGTTGATGTCTTTGTTGTTGTTGTTGTTTTTTTGTTTGTTGTTGTTATAGTTGTTGTTTTTGTTGGAGTTACCATTATGCTAGCTTTTGCTGTTGCCAACACTAACCCCCGACTTACTTCATGTCTTTGAGTCTGTTGTCGATAACGTCTTTGACAATGCTGAGCACGGGGCTGGGCTCAAACTTCTTCTTTGGATCCAGCCTGTAGGTGGGCTCGTACAGCACGGGTGGGGGGCCGTCTCCCAGCGTGCTCTCCCTCTTCTCCAGGGCCCGACCCATGAGCCTCTTGGCGAATCGTCTGCTCGCCATCAGTCCCACAATGCTCAAGCGCGACCCACTTCCGGCGGAGACGCTGGTTCTGGTGGAGCTGGAAGGCATGAGGCTCCCTCTCTTGGCCCCGCCCCCTTCCTCCTGGCTGGTCTCCGAGGCGTCGTCCTTCTTGCCCATCGTCAACCTCCGGGAGAACAGTTTGGACATCTTCCGGTCGCCATCTCGCGGGCTCTCGGAGCCGGTACTTTGGGCGATCTGACGAGAGTGACAAGATGTAGGTTTTTTTTTAACGCCCCAAAGGACATAATTTAGATTATTTAGGAGACGGGCTTCCGACCCTGTCTGCAGTCAGGGTTAACCCAGGCGAGGGAGATACACCCCACCAGAAAGACCTAGATACTTGATGAAAATTCTTGGGGAAAACGATCTCGGGTCTTTTGCGTGCGACAGCAAAACACGCTAACCTCTATACACAGACACCGGTGACAAGAGTGAGAAAGAGAGAGGGTTTATTCTTGTATAGGTTCGGAGAATAAAATTAATTTGGAAGCGACCAATACAGTGCTTAGGTAAGAAAAATCCAAGCTCACCTTGCTCTTACCTGAAAAAAGGGGAAGATAAGCAGAGGTAGACCACGAATATCCTACTTAAAAACTTGTAAAGATGGATGACAGAAAAAGACCATTTTTACAACTATCCGAAAGAGAAATGAGTGGCAAACTGTTATTGCCGATATCTGTCTCCGATCTGTCTCTCTCTTGAAGAGGAAGACAGAAAAACACACAAAAAGCGTAATGGTCATTTAGGGCTGAGAAAAAGCACCACAGGCCTCTCGAGGAAAGGAGTCGCTGGAGCGACTCTGTGGCAGACACTACACTCCCCCAGAAACACTGCACACCCCAAGTAAACACTACACACCCTCAAAAACACTACACCCCCCGTAAACACTACACCCCCCCCCC
>NW_004797838.1:430033-431414 GCF_000002075.1 Aplysia californica
ACCCCCACAAAGAAACCAGTTGTCCTCCCCCGATAGTCTTACCTTGGCCAATATTTTGTTCTCGGGTTTAGTGACTGTGAGTTTGGCGGCAGCTCCGCTCCCCTCCTGTCGAGTGGCCACAACAACAGATGCCTTCTTCATGGTCACAGACATCCTGAGACTGACCAAAACGGGGAAACTGACCAGTACCAGTACAACACTTGACCGCAGACTTGACCACAGGCTTGACCACAGATAAACACAAAGCCCACCCCTCGCACGGACGTCGCGAAGGTACGAATGTCCACTACCCCAAGAGCGGGCTTGGCTGGTAAATCCTTCTTTAAAGAAAAACCCGAAATGTAAACGACTTTTGAATTTTTTTTGGTGAAGTTTTTGTGTCTGAGATCGAGCAACAAGTGTCTTTGTTTCGTGATTTGGCTGAAACCACGACACCTTTTCTACGACATAAGTGACGTATTCTGCGGCGTGTTTGACTATCCAGACCCTAATTTGCCCGTCTCAGTCCGAGCTTGTCTTCTGCTCTTTCTTCGGCTTGGTTTTGTTAAAAGTTTTACGTCACTCCCAACTGTATTTTGTCGTATGAATAGCACTTTTCTTTCTGTATGAAGCGAGTTATCATCCAAGAATCAAAATATCACAATACAGGTATCTTATTCTAAAATACAAGGCCGCTGACCCATATTTCGAAATCCAAATAACACAGTTAATTATTCAAAGGAGAGAGGAACACAATAAACTTTTACATGTTTTCGTCGCGTTATTGTGGGGACATCACAACAAAGAGCTGGCACTGTACTGGCGCGCTGTGTGTTTATGAGTGCGGTATTTGTCAGCTCGTCTCTGGGGCGTGTGAGGGGCTTACATCGCTCTCCTTGGCCGCGATCGGCGAAGATGTCAACACGGTTACCTTGAAGCGTGGCTGGAGCCAGCCCGGTGCACCCGTTATAGGAACGGTGTGAGGCAAACAGCGACTTACTCAGGCCTGGGCAACAAAGCGCGGGAGTGCAACAACTGGCTGCTCGGCCACCCGAAGTTTAGTATCAGTAAGGTTTTACGGCGCTCGCAACTGCATACGGTCATATGAGTGCCAAGGGGTGGACGTCAACGGAGAAGTCCAAACGGGGAATCAGGTTTACTCTGCTCACCTCTCTAGCCTCAACAGCACAAAGTCTGCTTTGACCATCAAGGCATCCCGGAAATAGCAGTTCACAAGAGTGACAAATATACAAAATAAGTAGAGGAAAAATGACGATAGTAAGGATGAGGAAAGATAAAGCAGCAGTCCCTCCATGTTGTTCCTGCACTGTATGAGCATGACGTTGATAAATCAGCCCATTTACAATTCTAATGTGCTTAAAAACATGTTAATACCCCCCCC
>NW_004797838.1:432046-435261 GCF_000002075.1 Aplysia californica
TCTGTATCGCATTCACTCTCTCTGTCTCTGTTTGTCTGTCTGTCTGTTTGTCTGTCTCTGTCTCCCCCCCTCTCTCTGTCTGTCTGTCTGTCTCTCTCTCTCTCTCTCTGCGTCTCTCTTCCCTCCTTCTCTCTCTGAAAATAAAGACAGCAAGGATAACAAAATGTTCCGCTTACGTTGAACACCGCCCCGACACATTATTTCGACAAGAACAACCGAAGATAACCATGAAAAGCGACCAAAGACACCAAAAAAAGGTCAAGAATATTGAGTTGATGTCTTCTGCATGTGCTCTAGTTTTCACGGCTCACTCTAACCCCCCTCCTCCCAAATGAAAATAATCAAACAACAAAAAACAAAAAACAAATAACAAACAAACCATAAACAACAGCACCCCCTTCACACCCACAAAATCAAGCAAACTAACCAAAAACAACAACAACAACAACAACAACAGCAACAAAAAACCCCCAATAAAAACCAAACCAAAAAGCACCCACAAAAAACAAGCAAACAAGTAAAATAAATCAAAACAAAATAAAAACTGCCCGGGCCGAACATGACCGAAAAAGTGACTCTTCCTAAAAGAAAAAAGGCACACGAGAACAATGATGAAATCCAATGCATTTTGAATTTTAATATTCGATTTTCTCTCATCCGGGTGCTCCGTTAGCTCAGTTGGTATCATGTTGGACTACAGTGTGGGTGACCCTAGTTCGAATCCTAGAATGGGCGTTCTTGAACTCGGGTGGTTTTGTCCAGAGCTTTCAAGGCTCATAACCAATTTAGCTCCGTCCTATCGGAGACGGACGTTAAATTCGGAGGCCCCGCTACTTGAATAATCTAACAGTGTTTGATAGGGATGTTGCATCTACTTTTCTCTAACCCCGAAAATATGAATTTTTAAATTATTTTTTTAAATGTAGACGTATAACTGAGGTAGACGCCATCTTTGTTGGTTGTCCTCTACTGTCACAGAGATCTTTCCTTCTGTAGAGGCCGGAGACGTGCCGTTATCACAGTTGGCATCAAGCAACCTGCATCGGAACTACCTGCGGTTCGAACTCCAAGATTGGGGGTGTCTTAAACTTGGGTAAAAAGAAACAACAAAAGACAAAACAAACAAAAACAAAACAAAACAAAACCAAAACAATCAACAAAAAAACCCAACAACAACAAAACAAACAAACAGACAAACAAACAAACAACAACAAAACACGCACATAAAAAACCAAAAAACTTGGCCTAATTATTTCAAAATGTGGGTCTACTGACAATCTTTCTACTGACAATTAATGTTTACAAACAAACAAACACACTCCACCACACCCCTCGACGTACACAGACGTACACTCAAATGTATAACGTACTTTATTCATATATCACAGATAATAATAATATACATTCAGTATCAAAACATCTTTAACTTCTCTCAAGCATAGCAGACAGAAAAATCACGAGGATGCTGTTAAGTGGAAATAAAGAATGATTAGAATTTAGTACTACTTATTTTCATGCAAATTGCCAATATTGTTGGTTCTAAAAGAGAGAAGCACTTGAGCACATGAATGTTCATTTAGTACAACGAAAAGTAGACAGACAGACAGACAGACAGACAGACAGACAGACAGACAGACAGACAGACAGACAGACAGACAGACAGACAGACAGGCAGACAGGCAGATAGACAGACAAACAGATTGAGAGACACTAAGACAGACAGACAAATACAAAAGATGGAAACGAAAGAATTTTGACTAGACAGTGACGCACTCCATATGCTTACTTACATCATATCATACATTAAAAAAATTGCGTAGAGGAAAAGAACGTATAAAAATAGTCTTTATCTCTTCTCCCTGCCTTCATAATATAGTTGTATGCTACTCTCTAGTTACACCTGCTCTTTTAAGCACTTATATGACCTATTAGTGGTGCAAGTGCCGTAAAACCAAAGACCGGTATAAGGTAGTAGAGAATATTGGGTAAAACTCTTAACTAAAACTAATCATTGACCGTCTTGAACAATCCCACTGTCCTCTCCACTAATCAGAAGGCGTAAGACATCTGTGTCAGCCAATGATTGCTCAGCTTTCCTAGCCAACTCGTCAGACTCTTCTCCCCTGACCTCTTCCACGGAACAGGATGTCTCGTCATCCTCAGAGTCGTCAGAGCTGAAACCTTCGTCATACGTCACTTCCTCCTCGCCAGGAAGCTCTGCACAATGGCGCGTCTTCCGTAGCTCCGTGGGCTGGTGGGTGGAACAAGAGTGGTTGTTGTTGTTGTTGTTGTAGTTGTTGTTGTTGTTGTTGTTGATGTTGTTGTTGTTGTTGTTGTTGTTGTTGTTGTTGTTGACGTGGTGGTGGTGGTGGTGGTGGTGGAGGTGATAATGCTGCTGCTGCTGTTAATGCTGGCGGTTGTAGTGGCAGTGACGGTAGTTGTGATGATGATGACGATAATGAAGACGACGACAGTGACAACGATGCTTTTGAAGCCCTATGATGCTTATGGTGCTTGTGATGATGCTTATGATGATGCTCATGATGATGATGAAGGTGATGATGATGACGACGACAATGACGGTGACAATGATGATGATGATGATGACGACGATGATGGTGGTGATGAGGACAAACGCATGTTTTATAAACAATGTAGCAACACCAAAGTATAAAAAACAACGTCGGACTTAAGTAAAAAATAAATACCTTCGTCACCAATCGGAAACCACCACCATCATACTGAAGGATGCGGTTTCGAACCGCGGCGATAGCGGCTTCTATAGTGGCCACTCCGTCGGCTCGCTTTCTGGCCACCGTCTCCAGGAATATGTTATAGTACGGCGCTTCTTTGTACAGAATCTGTGCAGAAAACATCAAAGGAATGTAAACAACAACAACAGCAGCAACAGCAACAACAATAACAGCAACAACAACAATTACATCAACAACAAACAACAGCAACACAACAACATCATAATCAACAACAACAACAACAACAGCAGCAGCAGCAAGCGGTGGCATCTCTTTGGGGAGGATTCAGGGAGGTTGGTCTGCCTCACCCGCTACCCAAGAGAGGCAGTTGCCCTGGCGAAGAGCACGCTCTTCGGGGCTCCAAACATTTCGAACGGATAGGCTACCACACACACAAACAAACACACACACACACACATACACACACACACACACACACACACACACACACACAACAACAAC
>NW_004797838.1:435361-436459 GCF_000002075.1 Aplysia californica
ACACACACACACACACACACAACAACAACAACAACAACAGCAACAACAACAACAACAGCAACAACAACAACGATGACGACGACGACGACAACAACGTCCAAGACAACCACCTGTACAAATGACCCCTTCCCACTTTCCTCGAGCGGGTTTTTAAAAAAATACAATATTTTAATAACAGTTGGAGACGAAAACCCTTCTAGGACAACCACCGTTCTCCTCGACAATGGGTGCCGGCTTGGACAATTTGGACAGTGGAAAGGATGACATTGTACAGGTTTAACATCCTATGCAACATTTTAGGATAATTCAAAAGGCAGGGCCTCCGAATTTAACGTCCATTTCCGATATGACCGTGCCAATAAAAGGAAAAAATTAGTGTAAAGTGCCTTTCTCAAAGACACAAGTTCGGACCGAATTGAGGCTCGAATCCCCGAACCCGCAAACTCGTGATTGCGATTTCGACTGTACCAGACTGCTGATAAACAAGACCGGACGAAGAGAAGATATCGACATTGACCTTGACCTTAGCGCCTGTGTCGTCTGCCCCCTCCTGACCTCCATGTTTTAGGGCGTCTTTGACCGCGTCCACTCCCTCAGGCCCCCAGCAGGTCACGGCAATCACTGGACATGGCGGGTCAGAGGTCAGAGTTCAGCGGGTCACAAAGGGGTTGGACGTCCGGGTCAGGATGGGAGTGGGTGGGGAATATTGAGGGAGTGAGCGAGTGAGGGAGTGAATGGGAAATAATAAGTGAATGAGTGAGGAAGTGGAGAAAAACCGATGATCTGATAACAAACACATGTGATTCTGTTAATCCCGCATCCCTGTCCCCCTCTTTTCTACTCTTTAACCACGGCCATCACCAACATCAACACCATCACTACCACCAATAAAGTCAATATTATGTGTAAGTAACAATTATACAGAAACTTCAGTGTCAACAAGAAAACGATCAAGTAAAAACAAGGACAAGAATAAAACAACAGTCATAGGCATCAAAAAGAAAAATTAAGCCAAAAATTATGGTCATGAAAATCTCTCTCTTTCTCTCAATCTCTTCCTCCTCTCTCTCTCTCTCTCTCTCTCTCTCTCTCTCTCTC
>NW_004797838.1:436748-438532 GCF_000002075.1 Aplysia californica
TCTCTCTCTCTCTCTCTCTCTCTCTCTCTCTCTCTCTCTCTCTCTCTCTCTTGCTCTCTCTCTTGCTCTCTCCCTCCCTCTCCCTGTGATCCCCTGCACACAGATGAAGCTCCAGCTCTCTCAGATGAGACCTGGTGGTCGCCAGTAGCGCCTCCCTCTCTCCTCTCTCTTCCTTCTCTCCCTCTCTCTCTCCCTCTCTCTCTCTCTCTCTCTCTCTCTCTCTCTCTCTCTCCCCTCTCTCTCTGTCCCTCCCCTCTTTCTCCCTCTCTGCCCTTCCATGTGATCACCTGCACACAGATGAAGCTGGGGCTCTTTCAGACGAGACCTGATAGTCTCCAGGAGCGCCTCCCTCTCCTCCGGGCTCACTGGACACTGGTCAAGCACACTAGGGGTGCTGGAAAAGTGGGGGAAAAACCATAGTTTTTTGTTTTTTTGTTTTTTGATTTAGTAGAGGTTGTACGGCGCTCGCAACTGCATAAGGTCATATGAGCGCCAGAAGATTAGAGGTGTTACAAGAGAGTAACAAACATAAAAAAGAAGGAGGGGAGATAAAGACGATAGATTGATAGGAAAGAAGAAGCAAACCACACCAGAGTACCCGCCACCCACCCACCAACTATAGGTTTAACGTCCCTTGCAACACTGTAAGTTATTTCAATGGCGAGAACAACGCATCTAACGTCCATCCCCGATACGACTGAGCCAAATAAGAAATTCATGTAAAGTGCAGTTCCCAAGAACACAACGTCTGACCAAGCTGAGGCTCGACCCCCTCCCCCCAACCCATCATCTAACGACTAACGGGTCCGGTAAACTAACCATTTATATATCAATCTAAGTCATGCTGATGTCAAAATCAATTGCCAAAGACAAATAAATTTATTGTATAAAAAAATTTGTAATAAACAATATACATAATACATTCTTGGTGCACAAGGCAAGAATGATAAATCTACACAGTGTAGTCGAGTACTCAATTAATCATGACATCAGCTGACAACCATTAGGTTACCGAAGCCATCTTCGAAAGGCTGGAAAAAGGAGTCAGTCAGGCCTTCAGACTCACTTTTCTTTACGTTTTGATGCGATCCAGTCTCAGTCTTACAGGGCCTTGAACCAATGATGATACATAACAAGATGGTCCACTCCTCTCTTTGAGCCAATTAAAAAAGTGTCTTCAAAATTCGTTGGCGCCCTCTTCGCAAATGAGCGGACTTTGCAAACAGAGTTACCGTACTTGTGTGAAAAACAATAAATGTGAAACTAACAAGTTTTTGAATAAATTAGAACTCAAATTTCGGAAGAACGCTTTTTAAAATGGTTACGCTGACAAAAAACCTCATCCGGTGAAAGAGTCGACTGTTTCCTTCGTTTAATTTGACTTTAGAATGAGAGACGAGAGGTCATTAAAAAAAAAAAAAAAAACCCTAATACTCCGCACTGAACGAACCCGAACAGCTGATGATTAGCAGTCGATTTGCGCACACAAGGAGGTGCTATTCCTATTCTTCTTCGGGAGAAACGAAAGAGAGCTTCAAAACAAAAACTGCAGTGCCATCTGAGCCATTGTGCGGACTTCCGGGGGACACTTTTATTTGGCTGAGAGGACCATCTTGTTATGTATCATCATTGCTTGAACTAAAATTACATTATAGCATAAATTCGGAGATATCCGATGCATTAAATTCCATGCATAAGAATGGAATTATTGTCGTTTGTTCTCTTCAAAACGAAGGGCAGTAGGGCTAATATCACAGATGCAGTGTGCTAAATGACCCCCCCCC
>NW_004797838.1:438652-440591 GCF_000002075.1 Aplysia californica
CCCCCATTCTTCTCTCCAACGTATAAAACAATAAAAAAAAACCCCACCTAAACCCACCAACCAACCAGCCAACTAACCAACCAACCAACCAACAAACAAACAGCCAGCCAACCAGCCAACCAAGCAACCAAGCAACCAACAATCAAACCGCCAACCGACCAACCCAACAACCATACAACTGGTGGAAAGTTTCCCCCGCATAATTTAGCAAAATTTGATCATTTTTTGCATAATTTATGATTATTTTCCTTTATCATTCTTTGATAAAATTAATAGAATCGCATATTTTCACATTCTTGGGGTCAGTTTGCATGATTTCATAGTTTTTTTTGCATAAAACTACGGGGACAGATTTACCGCACTGCGTCCTTGAAGACGTCAAGGGCCGCTGTCTCCCTGCCCGCCATTGTGTCCAGCAACCAGGCCGTCTTCTCGAACATTCCCAACACGGACCCCGCATCCTGGATGTCCAGTCTCTGGCACGTTCGCAGCACAAGCGACTGGACCTGGGTGGGTGGGTGGGTGGGTGGTGGTGGTTGGGGGTCATTTGTTTGTTTATTTGTTTGCTTATTTGTTTGTTTGTCTGTTTGCTTGTTTGTTCACTTGTTTGTTTGTTTGTCTGTTTGTTTGTTTGTTTGTTTGTTTATGATGTCACCAGCGGCTGGACCTAGGTGGGTGGGTGGGTGGGTGGTGGTGGTTGAGGGTCATTTATTTTTAGTTTTAGTAAGAGCTTTACGGCACTTGCAACACAATAAAGTCATATAAATGCCGAGGATTAGAGGTGTTACAAGTGAGTAACAAACACAAAAAAGAAGGAGGGGGGAAAGAGACGACAGATTTTTGACAGGGAAGAAGGAGCAAACCACACCAGAGCACCTACCAACCGCCCACTGAGGGTCATTTGTTTGTTTGTTTGTTTGTTTGTTGGTAGCAACAACTGGACCTGTTGTTGGTGGTTGAGGGACATTTGTTTGTTTGTTTGTTTGTTTGTTTGTTTGTTTGTTTATAATGTCACCAGCGACAGTACTTGGGTAGGGATGGTTGAGTTTTGACCTTGCCAGTGGTGGTTGAGGGTCATTTGTTTGTTCGTTTGTTTGTTTGTTCATGACGTCACCAGCGACTGGACCTAGGAGGTGGCGGTTGGCGGACATTTGTTTGTTTGTCTGTTTGTTAATGATGTCACCAACGACTGGGCTTGTGTGGTGAAGGTAGAGGATCATTTGTTTGTTTGTCTGTTTGTTTGCTTGCTTGTTTGTTTCATTGTTGGTTTTTTTTCAATTGATCTGTTTTTTTTCAATTTGTCTGTTTATAATGAAACTTTCAGTAACTGCAGCCCCCACTACAATGACATCATGACACCATCTTCCACTCTCCCCAACCCTCCTCCCCTCCACCCCTCTTTCCCAATTTACTCCTCCTTCCATCCACCCTTCCCCCCTCTCTCCTACTTCCATCCACTCTTTCCCCCTCCCTCCTCCCCTCCATTCACTTTTTCATCTTCTTCCCTCCCTCTTTCCCCTCCTCTTTCCCTCTCCCTCCCCCTTCCTTCCCTCTCTTTACTCCCTCCCTCCTATCCTCCCCCCTCCTCCTCCTCCTCCTCACCCCTCCCCTTTTTCTTCCTCATTCCCTGTCCCCTTTCCCACCACCCCTCCCTCCTTCCCCGTCCCTTCTCTCTCTCACTCCTCCTCCTCCTTCTCCTCCTCCTCCTCCACCTCCTCCTCCCTCCCCCTTTTCCACTCACCAGTTTCCCTCTTGTGTACCTAGCATGGCACGCCTCATCATCCTCAGGGGTCACTCTCTTCTTGGACAAGTCGATGTACTCTGGGAGAGGAGGGGGTGGGTGGGGGTGGCGGGTGTGGGGGTGCAGAGATGAGTGAGTGAGTGAGTGAGTGAGTGAATATAATACGTGTTTATGGGGACGGATGGAAAGAGAAAGATA
>NW_004797838.1:445276-446630 GCF_000002075.1 Aplysia californica
AGAGAGAGAGAGAGAGAGAGAGAGAGAGAGAGAGAGAGAAAGATCTAAGAAGACGTGGAAATAGGGAGGAAGTCAATGAAAGTGGTAATATTAGTATTGTCTGCGAAATTTTATATTTTGGTTTTGTCTTCAAATTATACATGGTACCAGAGAGTATTTAATTATTTTAGTGTCTCTGATGGTACTCTGCTATATTTATTAACAATTGGAGTAGCTTCCCTTCGACAACTAGGTTTTGGCTTCTATGCCAGAAGTTTTCAACAATTTCTAAAATTGTCAAGAGGGAGACGTGGCGAAGCTACGAAACTTATTTCTACCTGATAGAAATAGAGTGGAAAAAGTTTTTACCAATTAATTTCAAATACATTTTGAGTTTCATGTAGATGCAACTTTCATTCAAAGCTCCAAAACCTACGCCAGAAGATTTTCACTTTTGAAATCTAGTTTTTAGTTTCTTTCCTCTTAAGTTCGTGTCAAACTGGCATATTTATGACGACTCCCTCCCCACAATAAACATTGTCAAAGCAAAATGGCCTCTGGTGGTTCCCGTGATTATAAGTCCTTGTCTGTGTTTACACCACTTGCTCCATCTCAGCACCAACCAGACAATGTAAGTTAACACGTTGCAGCGTAAGAGATAAAATATATGGCATTGTTTGTTTACTTTTTTACGCACTTGCAGCGAGGAGTTTGTTTTGGTGTGTGGATTATGTTTAGATTTAGGTTAGGCCACCTCTTGAGTAGAGCCCCCTCCTGGACATTAACACTACAGTGATGTAGATCTAGATCTAGATCTAGATCTAGATTCTACATCTATATCTAGATCTAGATAATATCTAGATCTAGATCTAGACTATATTTTTAAAAATGTAATAGTTTGGACTGCTTCAAGCGTCCCAGTCCCATCCCATTAGATGGAGGAGTGCTCGGTAAGATTGCACTTTGGTGGACCCAACTAACTGTGAACGAAGCCGGAACTATTTTTTAGCCTCGCTGTGCAATGGTCCGCTCTTGTGTTATTGTTTTGCATGGTAATATTGAACTTTTGTGGACCCATCACTGAACGAAACCGGAACTACTTTTGAGCCTTGCTGTGCAGTAGTCCGCTCTTATGTTATTGTTTTGCATTTTTGTCTGTTTTTTAAAAGAAAGTGGCTATTCTCACCCGCCCGGAAGTTCTCGCAAGATCAACTCCTCCCCTCTTCTCTCTCTCTCCATCTCTTTCTGAATACTGTCTATCGGTGTGGACGATCAAATTGACCAAAGAAAGTGGCTATTCTCACCCGCCTGGAAGTTCTCGCAAGATCAACTCCTCCCCTCTTCTCTCTCTCTGTGTCTCTCTCTGAATACTGTC
>NW_004797838.1:448006-469240 GCF_000002075.1 Aplysia californica
GGGGGGAGGAATGCCTTGAGTGTGTTGCATTATTTGGGTTCACTGTTGTCTGAGGAAACAAGACGCATGTGTTCCATTATTTTGGTTCAAAGTTTTACGTGAACCTGGATACAAATAAAAATACGACTGGAAAGCAGGGAAGAAATGAAAAAAGTCAAGGTCATGAAGGGAGCAAAGCATTTACCGTGCACCTAGCTCAAGGGGCCCCCGAAACTAAGCACCCGGTTACCGTGTACGTAGATACTGAGACTACGTGCCCGGTTACCTTGTACGTAGACACTCCATTTTAAAATTATTATTGTTTTCAGGGGGACAAGACCCCCCACTGTTGTTATAGCTAGTGACCGGTGATACCGAACTTGACCAACGTGTACCCGCGGGCCGGTATTGTTCCTGCTACAGTGCCGAGCTTGTAGCTCTCGACACAGCGCTGGACATGCTTGTGGCTCTACATCCAGAAGGCAGCCTTCCGAACAGTGTACACATCCATGTATACTCTGATTCCAGGTCAGCAGTCATGCGCCTCTCATACGGCCTTACCAACCGATCGGAAAAGGTGGCGGGCTCAATCTGGCAGCTTCTGCACACCCTCTGTCAAAGCTCCGAATGTTCAATCCACTTAAAGTGGATTCCAGGCCACACTGGACTGGCTGGGAACGAGGAAGTTGACAGCATCGCCAAAGAAGCAACAACGCTTACCCAGATTGACACGCCTATCGATTTCTCTACAGCTAAAGCCGCCATCCACCGATCGACCCGCACAAAGTGGAAGAGAGAGGTGAAACCTGGAAAATCGCCCAAGCTGAGATCATATCTCCTCAAAATTGCGCCAACAGACAACCCAGATCTGTCCTGTCAAGCCTGCAAGGAGGAGGACGAAACTATGGACCATGTGTTCCTAAGATGTCCTTCCAGCTATTGTGCCAGAAACCGTCTGCTGGGACATTTCAGTAACCCTCTTTCAGCACTTTTTAAGGACCCCAGTGTTGAGTTCCTGCGTGCTGTTGGCATCGCTAACCGTTCATGAAGCCACAGCGCCAGAAGAGAGAGAGAGAGAGATAGCTAATGCGCATAAATACATGTAAACACAGTGGGTCCACCGAAGTTCAATCCAGCCTTTTGCATTTATGTGTGGTTTTTTAAAATCATTATTGTTACCAGGGGTGCAAGCCCCACTGAAACCCCCCACTGTTTTTATAGCTAGTGCGCATTAATACATGTATGTAAACACGGTGGGTCCACCAAAGTTCAATCCAGCTGAGCACTCTTACAGAATTAAAGTTGGCATATGGGATATGGAAAATTACGATACAGATTAAAAAAAACGGAATATGTGGTAAATTTTTACTTTTGCATCCACACCCAAATGCACTGTTTTGAGGGCTAAACTGCTATAATTTTTGCTGAAGAACACATAGCTTCTAAAACCCTTGCAATTCAATTGTTTTCAAGTATATATATATATATATATATATATATATATATATATATATATATACATATATATATATATATATATATATATGAGCCATTGCCAAAACGTGGGGAAAAACACACACATCTCACAATTGTGTGCATAAAATGTGATGCATTAGTATTTATTCCTCCAAAACTTATACACATGTCAAATATAGGATGTAGAACCTGCATTAGCAGTTTCAGACCCTATGTCAGCTTTATAATCTTGCGTTTGTAAATTTTGTGCCAAAAATGTCCGTTTTTTAGTGATTCCTGGAGTGTCATTTTGAGCACACCAATGCAAACTTCCAAGAATGTCAAAAATTTAGTATTTTTGGGTGTTTTTTTTTAACCTGTGCTTTGATTCTATGCTATTTGTGATCGAGAAAGGTTCACTTGCTCAAGAAATCGGTTCATTTGTTTGCAAATAAACAAATAATTCGGATCACTTGTGCGTCAGGGGTGTCGTCACGGACTAGGTGTTTCAGAAAACACCATTATTTTTCAGTAGAATCACCACAGCTGGTTAAATCTTTTTGCTTTTCGTCGTTTATTCAATAGTTCAAAAGCCGCGATGCGCGAAAGGAACATCGGGTTCCTAGATCTACGATTTCGGTCGGCTGTTTAACATTCGCCGTTAATGGCGTCACATTGCGACGTACCGGAATCCGAATTTTAGCCTACTTTTGTTTTGAACGGATCATCAACAGTGCCCGGATATAATTGTTTTCTTTAGTGACTTCCCCTTACCCGCTTCCCCGGGAGCAACGGGGTAAAGAGAAAAACGAAAGTAGTCATTGCCATCACCCTCCGGTTACGCACAAGAATCTTGCGTTGAATGTGACGTACTGGGCTGTTTTGCGTGTTTTTAGGCTACCCTATTGAATATTTTAGTGAAATTGTGGTGTTTACATTGGATTCCTGGAACAAGAGTGTGATGTGTGAACAAACTTCGAGAGATGGATCATTTGTGTGGTTATAGATTTAGCTTTTGTGCTTAGTGATGACGTTTGGGGTGTCGTCATGCAGCCGTACAAGACTGACCGACGTACTAGAAATTACATTGTCCTAAGAGCAAACATTATTTAAGTCATGTGTGCTCTTTTTACTCAAACAAATAGACAAACATGTCCTTGTTTATCTGTCTAACTCAAAAGTACACATTTGTTCTTTGTTGGCATGATATGCCTTTTTCCAATACATTTTGTCATTGTGTCATCATTGTTATGTACAAGTAATATTTTTCATAATTGCTAATATCAATAAGTTTTCAACATATATTTCATACATGCAAGATTCATTTAGAAACAAAATAAGTCTTTATTGATCTGTGTGATCTCATAGTGCAAATTTGTTCTTTGTAGGCATGATTTTACCTTTTCCCAGTATGTTTGTCATCACTGTTATGTACGAGTACTCTTTGTCATAATTAGCAACGTAATTGTGATTGTCTACTGTCTTTGATATGACCTGGTATCTCTTTCAAAGCAAAAGAAACCTCTCTTGGGTTTTTTTATTCTTAAAGTGCGCTTTTCTCTCTGGAGACAAGACTTTTGTCTTTTCCTGTACATTGTGTTATCATTGTTATGTACAAGTCATGTTTGTCATCACTGTTATGAACAGGTCAGCTCAATTGATTTTGTGCTTTTGCCTCATTTTAGTTTAAAAATTGTTTTACACATGTGTTTTTCTGGTACTGAGGCTTTGATAACTGTATTTGTACAGCCTTTCACTATTGTGATGTGTTGTTAATGATAATGTCCAACGTGTATCCTTTCTTGTACATAACAATGATGACATGTTCTGTGCACTGCGTCATTGTTACAAAGCTTGTAATTCATATTACCATTATGAATGGAGTTCATAGTTTACGAAGTCTTTGTTTACTAAACAAATGGAATTTAAAGTCCATAATTTGCCCTGCTGCTTATCTGTTTTTGTTATCACTGTTACATACAAGAAATACAGTAGTTGCCAAACCAATAGACCCATATCTCCAAAACCGTACATCTCCTTGCTCTGATACTCTAGGAATATGAGCACTAAATGTCAATCTGTGACTGACAGAAAAGAGAGTCAAATTGGTAAGAAAATTTTTTTTGCACCACTGAGTCTCAAGAGAGTCTCTCGTTTTGGCAATTGCTCATATATATATATATATATATATATATATATATATATATATATATATTTATATATATATATATATCAGTACTAATTGCCAAAACATCAAATCATGGTGAAATGCAGGGGGGCATGCCCGCCTGAAACCCCCCAGATTCTTTTTAGGTCAAACCCCCTATGTTGTTAAAAACAAGTCAAATATTAGGTACCACAAACTGAAATTTCAAAGTCCTCTGATTTCATATTTAACTGCACTACCTTATAGAATTTATCATTCTGAGCATTTTGATACCAAATTTATACACATATAGCTTCATTTTTAACAAAGTTATGAAAATCTGAAGTTGCAGAAAAATGTTACAGTTTTCTAATTGCGAAATGTCTACACTTTGAGATGTCACAACATTCTTAAATTTGAATGGACATTCACAAAAACTTGTAGACACACACCTATGCACATAGAGAACAAGCTCAATTTTTTTCAGGGCTATCAAATAACCAGAAGATGGAAATTTATTGACGTGAACATGGCTTTTTGACCAAAACGGCAAGAAATACAAGGGGAGGTTAAAATCACCACTAGCGACCGTTGGCTTATCGGCT
The DNA here is from genome assembly GCF_000002075.1 of Aplysia californica. NCBI lineage: Eukaryota > Metazoa > Mollusca > Gastropoda > Aplysiida > Aplysiidae > Aplysia > Aplysia californica. Next base: position 452,192 of record NW_004797838.1, read on the forward strand.
GCGCGTCGGGCCGTGCTGAAGGGAAGAAGAGAGAATTTATACGAAACCGGGGCGATGGTGCCTTGCTTGCGAGCCGACGGAGAGCCTCCGGTGTTTATTTACGTATAATGGCTGCGTTATTCTTGAAGAGGAATGAATGGGCTTTCTGCCGATATATTTCCGTAGTCAGTCCGATCACTGGTTCCATAAAAAAACAGCACCAAAAGTTTTCACACGCAAATCTCTTCTATTAATTCTTTAAGGACAGTCTTTAGAAATATATCACCGGAAAGAGCGTCTTCTCATCTTGAAATATCGACGAATCAGATTGCAGTATTTAATACCATACGCTCCCCGTTCCTGTTCAACCGAGGTCACTCTAAAAATCAATACACGAAACGTGCGGCCGCTGCGGTGAAAACCTCGATAGTGTTGCCTTTTATCCCGCAAGATTTAGCTTTCAAAAGAATCGTTGATTCAAATAAATAATACCACTAAAAAGAGGAAAAGCTCCTCTTTCTTCTGATATAACAAGTGTCTGTGTGTATGCATGATCACACGGTGTTTTAGGAGGGTAAAAATATGGGTTTTGGTCTACGTGACTGACAGTGCGCCACAGGGTCGCACGGCCAGTTTGCGGTACCTACAAATATTACTACGCCATTGGTCCTATTCTAATATAGTTCTGTTTTTAAACTTCAATAACTCAATAACTATTGATTTACGGCTAAAATAAAAGCCATATTCGTGTTCAGTATGAAAAATACTTCTGGAACGAAAATATATAAAATGTGTATATGAGACGGGTGCATGAGTAAAAATAAACCCAGAATATATGATCATCTTAACCAGATCTTTGCTAAATTTAATCTTTAATGAACAACAAATAGAATAATAATGATGTAAAAACATTTTTTACCTCTCCAGTAAAAAATATGTCTCACTGCCCTACGCTACTTGACCTTGACCATCAATGATTTATTTATAGAGGCACCAGCCATCCATGTGCAGGTGCTGTTTTAGCCTCTTTTTCCTGTATGCGGATTAATAATATCTTTTTGCCGATTTATTGTTTCTGCTTCTATGTACCCCATATCCATGGTTCTCAACCTGGAAATCGCCTATAATTAGCTGTAATTGCCCCCCCCCTCCCCTCCCCCCTTGTAGTGTCATCATTTATGTTACCATCTATTTTTATCGATAACACGTGGATTAAGGACAGTATTAATGATAATTAAGGGGAAAAAAACAAACACCAAACGAAACAAAACTCCCATCAATTAAATAATAAATAAATAAATAAATAAATAAATAAGTAATAAATAAAGAAATAAATAATGCTATTGATTATCACAATACAAATATTGATAATGAGAAGAAGAAGAAGAAAAAGAAGAAGAAAAAGAAGAAGAAGAAGAAGAAGAAGAAGATGAAGAAGAAGAAGAAGAAGAAGAAGAAGAAGAAGAAGAAGAAGAAGAAGAAGAAGAAGAAGAAGAAGAAGAAGAAACACGGTCATAACATCAATATCAAAAACAATAATACTAACAATAGAATTGATTTCAGTAAAATAATGAAATAATATTAAAATAAATGCAGTAATATTATTATAAATCAGAATTTCTAAAAGGACACTACTTGGAATCCGCCGATTGTATGGGATCAGATACCTTGTATGAATACGTTGAATTAGATAATTCAATCCATACAATATGAGGCTATATCTTCAGATCACCATCCTTTTTTTTTCAAGAGGAAAGCAGATGTCTACTCTCATTTTGTGTTTGGTCATTCTATTGAGTTACATCTATAAGACCAATCTCCTCGTGGTCTAAGGAGTGGAAATATGATGTATATACTCAACTATTGCATTTTTTTTTCTTTTTGTAGACGGTCACATCCTTTTACCGACATCCTCTTGTGTAAGGAGTGGAAAGAAAGATGTAGAGACGCATGTTTTAAATCACTTTCAACTTGTTAAGTGGCTTGTTTTTGTTTTGTTTTTTCGACATCATTTCCTCCATACTTGAATGAAATGGATTGAGATATATTCATATATTTCATTCGGATAGAGAGATAGAGGGAGGGGGGAGTGTAAAATTATATTGCTTATATATATTAAAGGTAAGAGTTAAAAATAATAGCCATGATGACGATGATAGTAATAACGATAGCCATAAAGACAGTGGTAATAATAAAAACAACAATGATAACAGAGGCAATAATAGAAACAACGATGAATAACAATAATACTACTACTACCAATAATAATAATAATAATGATAATAATAATAATAATGACAACAACAACAACAACAACAACAACAACCACGGCAACAACAATAATAATAATAATAATAGAAATAATAATAATAATAATAATAATAATACAGTATAAGTAAACAAATAAATATGAAGAACAACTTTTCTTGGAGCATACCCATATTCTATATCCCCAGTCCCCCTCCCCCCGCCCCCCCCCCCCCCATTTCCCAGCCCCAGATAATAATAATAATAATAATAACAATAATAACAACAACAGCAATAATAATAATAATAATAATAATATTAATAATGATAATAATAAGGACAACAACATGCTGACGCTACTGTGCAGGATGTGGGAGCGGCCGGACCATTCATTGTTTTACACACTTAACTATGGCAGGCCTCTCTGCCTGCACACAATAAATTATGGCTCAAGGAACAAAGAGCGTGTACGAACGCAACGAGACACAAGCACGAGACTAATGCTCTGGCACGACACTAGAAGGGTTGTAAATTATTCAGACCAAATGGGCGAGGGCGTTAAATCGTATTAACTAAGTTAATAGGTAAGCAATCCAAGCTCTTTCCTTCACTTTAATTTTTTTTCTCTTATTCTTTGTTTTTCTTTTTTTTTTGCTTCTTCTTTCTCCTTCTTCTTGAACATTTAGAGTTTGGAGCCAAAAAAGAGGCAGAGAGCCTAATGAAATTCTTCGGGCCAGACGTGATCCAAAAGAGCCAAATTTCTGGTATTTGGCTCCAAACCGACAAACCTGACTGTGACTATTCGGACACGAACACAATCCTGTGGAGCATCAGCCCTGACACCCCCCCCCGTGTCATTTCTGGTAACCTCGTCCCTGATCCCTCTAAGATCATTTCCTGTAAAACGAGGGGGTGAGAATAGTGAGACATGGGTTATTCTCACCTTAAGTTTAGTTAAGAGTCAATAAGAGGCCAGAGGGTGGGCTAAAAAAGTAAAATTACGAATTTTAGATTTTTCACTCACCACTTGTAAGTCGAAGTGCAAGGGTCACAACTAGAAAGTCTATACAAAGGTGTTATATTTATGTGTAGAAGAAAAAAAGAGCGAACAGCCGTTGAAATTTGGATGCGTGTATTGGGACACAGCAACATGTCCGTTTATGCTCTTGTGTATATTCGGACACGGGTGTCCTTCTATTAATAGACCTACTACTATAGCATGAGTGCGAGTAATTTACATTGTGGGTCTTTTTCTTTTTGAAAATGACATGCTTCTCTTTCTTTTTGGACCAATGCTTCTTTGCGGTTTGCATAAAATTGCAGTGACTGGGAAATGCGTGATCGGCGTTGGAGGGTGCTGAAAACCAATCTCTACCGGAAATGACCCTAGCCCTAGCCTAGGGGGGACCATGGCTGAGGTTCCACAGGATCGTATTCGTGTCAAAATAGTCAAACCGTTGTAATTTTATATACTGTCACTCCTGTATGCTGATACACTACTCTAAGGCTAAGGTTTTAGGGGTCAAACCAACATATTTTTATCTGTTGAACACGTTTTTTTTAATGGCCACTAAAACCATTTAGAGCAAATCAGTGGTTTTCTATAAATCAGGGGAACATCCCCTTTGCCACCCTCTCTATTGTAGTGGGTTTTTTTCTTTTTTTCTCTTGGTTATCAATTTGTCCTTTGAAAACTTAATTAGCGTTTTATTTGTTGTCACTCTTAAAACAAATTTTTTTGTATCCTCAGACAATTTTGGAATGCAGAGTGTGCAATGAGGTCTTCCGGTTTCAAGGAGACAAAGTCCCACGTCTGCTGGTGTGTGGACACACGTGCTGTCATCAATGTTTGACACGGTTGCCTCTACACGGACGAGCTCTATTATGCCCATTTGACAGACAGCCGACAGAAATCGGTGACTCGGGAGTCTGGGGGCTAAAGAAAAACTTTGCTCTGCTAGAGTTGCTGGAGAAACTCCAGTATCCTCCGCTAAGCCCATCGAGATCCTTGCCAGATAGTGTACTTGCTAGAGAACAAAGTGTAAGTTTGATGAGCCGTGTTCATGCCATACAATACATGTGTGTCTTTGTTAGACGTTTCATTGTTTGTGATTCACATTTATAATTGTCTTTTTTTCTTGCCAGAGCATACTGCTGTATTGAATGTTGAATAAAAAGGCCATACCAGACTCCTTTTTGAAATTATAGCTTGAAAACCTTAAACAGTCACTTGACTACTGTTAACTTCTGACTCCATTCTTAGTTTCCTGACTTGCATTTAATTATGTAAAATGTCTACATTTTAAATTGTATTTTATATTAAACAATCTGAGCAATTTATAAACTATTAAATCATAATTCTTTTGGTACATTCGAAATTGTCCAAGACGCCCACTCATTGTCGTTGAGAAATGTGGTTGTCTTAGACAGTGATTGTCTTGGGCAGGTGGCCATTATTTATTATATAAGTTCAAGAATGAAAAAGACTTTTGTTGGGGTGCTGTAAAATTCTTTTTTCCGCAAATACCCTGTGTCGATGTGAGTAATTTGCATGTCTTACCTTGGTTTTTGAGATAATAGTTGAAAACATTTATTCTAGAGAGGTGAGCAGAGTAAGCCTGATTCCCCATTTTACTGAAACAAACGAAAACATTATTGTTTTTTTGTTGTTGTTCTTTCAGCTTTCTATTACCTGTGATGAAAATGAGCTGCATACGGCCATCTTGTTCTGCACTGTGTGTAGCACACATCTATGTGTGGAATGCTCGGAGAACACCCACTCCACCCGCACCCTGGCTCGCCACAAACGTGTCCCGATATCAGAAAAGCCCAAAGAAAACCCCAAATGTTCGTATCATCCCATGCACCTGGTGGAGTTTGCCTGTCTGGAGGAAGAGTGCAAGTCTTCTCCTCTGATGTGCTACATCTGTAAAGACTACGGGCGACATATGAAGCATAAGGTATTGCTTGTACTGTAAACCTGGAAGTGTAAATGTGAGGTGTTAAAAAATTTTTTTTTTTATCAAGGTGTTTTTACACCCCCATTGACACACTGGATGTTCAAGACTACAGAGATATTTGGTTGTGCAAGAGATTGAACCACCTCTTCACTTTTGTCATTCAACGTACCGGTGTCTGTGGTGTAGCTGTAAGCTCTTCGCTGTTGGACCTGAAGATGTGAATCTGTTTGGATGCTGTACCCCTCTCAGCCCAGGTTGGCTCTGATAGGCGAAGTTGAAAATTAAATGGTATACACTTAACTGTCAACTCTATTAGGCCATGTAAGAAGCAATACCTCAGAGTTTAACATCCATCTGCGAAAGGATTTAAGCTAAATAGTAAATTTTAGTAAAGCGCCTTTCCCAAGGACACAATGTCAGATTGAGCTGGGGCTTCAAACCCTCAAACCTACAATCTCACGATTTCGGGTCCGGTAGCCTAGCCTCGGAGCTACTGATGCCACGAGGCAGAGTTGAAGCAGCCTGCCAACTAAATAACCTGAAAGTGTGTCATTGGATCAGCAAAACATTAACAGTTACAAATTCTTTCCCCGTTCAACAGGTTATTCATTTTCGTGTTTTCCTCAGCATGCTTTATTAGAGACTGAGACAGAAAGTGTTCAGACGTCAATCAAAGTCAACTAAATAACCTGAAAGTGTGGCATTGGATCAGCAAAACATTTACAATTACAATTTTTTCCCCCAATTAATGTGTTATTCATTTTCGTGTTTTTCTCAGCATGCTTTATTAGAGACTGAGGCAGAAAGTGTTCGGACATCAATCAAAAGCGCCGTCCAGCATATACGATCGTTTGCCGAGGAAGTGACCGATTCTGCCCGTAAACTGAGCGGAGTTATTCAGCAGATTGAGGGCGCTATGACTGTAATCCAGAGCTCGGAAGGCGACGCCACGCCTCAACAAGTATGTCACAGTTTTTTATGTTCGTTTGTGGGACGGTATTAGATATGTGTTGGTTTTTTCTTAATTTATAAAAATATTTGTAAAATATTTGTAAAATGAAAACATTTTAAAAAATTAAAAATTTAATTTTTCTATTATATTTTTTTGGGTACATTTTTATTAAAATCAAAAAACAATAATAAAAAAAAAAATATTTAAAAAAATAAAATTTGGAAACATTTACAAAATATTTTAATTTTTTTTTGTATTCGTTTCTTTCTATGTTGCTTTTACTATCCAAGTGTAGCTGACTAATAGCCTGTGGTGTCCGGGGAAGTTATGTGATTATGGAATGCTTTAGCAAGTACTTTGAGAGATATCAAATTTTTTGATTCCTTCAAATGTCAGCTGAAGTCGTTTCTGTTTTTAAATTAATAAGATGAATATTTGGAATAATTTTCTTTAGTCAGAACACAATGTTTTATGTTACTGTTGTATGTTGTACTGTATTGTAAAGCGCTCAGAGCCTGTGTACTTAATTTGGGGTTGAGCGCTATATAAATGTAATTTATTATTATTATTTTATTATATTCTGTTGGAAAAGGTTTGAGAACACGCAAACCAAGCAAGTAAAGGTCATAAACCTATGAATTTTCAGAAACACAAATAAAAATAAGTAGAGCTCATTTATGGAGGAGTTGAGATGTTTGGCTATACATATAAAACGGGATGAACTAACTGAAATAATGACTAAAATTACGGTCGAATAAAAACAGTTGTCAACATAAGGAGGGTTAAAATTGAATGCCCATAATTAATTTAAAATAGGTTTTGTAGATTTGAAATCTGCCCCATTTTTTCATTGTCTGGAAACATGACGTTTTATTCCAAAATGATGCCTGTATCTCTCATCATTTGTTCTGGGGCAGCTTTCAGCTGATGGAGATACAATTTTAACTAAACCCTTATTGTGCTTTGGAAGAAAAAAACATCCCCCCCCCCCCCCCCCCAGGGCAGTGCCACTGACTGAAGTGTCATTAGGCCATTCCCAAAGGGGGATATTATCATGTTCTTATGCACAGTAGAATTGTAAATGGGCTGATTTATCAATGTCATGCTCATTCTGTGCCCGAACAACATAGGGGGAACTGCTGCTTTTTCTTTCCTCATCCTTACTTTCGTCTTTTTTCCTTTACTTCTTTTGTATGTTTGTCCCTCTCTTGTGAACTGCTATTTCCGGGGTGCCTTGATAGTCAAAGCAGACTTTGTGCCGTTGAGGCTAGAGAGGTGAGCAGAGTAAGCCTGATTCCCTGTTTGGACTTCTCTGTTGACATCCACCCCTTGGCGCTCATATGACCTCATGCAGTTGCGAGCGCTGTAAAACCTTACTAAAAGTAAAAGAAGTGTCCCTTATTGATTCTGTACTGAGATGTATTATTAACCTTTGAGTCTGTAGAAGCTGCAATGATAAACACTGGTCGTGAACTACTGAAACGGGATGGAGGTTTTTGTGGAAAAAAAATCCATTCCATATTTATCTCAGCTACATCTTTTGTTTTTCACCCAATCCTATATTTTCTTACAGTGGTTGTTGATGTTTGCTGTGTTGTTTTGTCTTGAGTGCTATCTGTCCTTTATTGTTGAGAAAACTACTGCAAAAAAAGTCCCGTTGAATCTGTTGATTGATCAATAATAATAATGATAATTGCATTTATACACCGCATATCCATGCTCTGCAGCATGCTCAATATGTTTTACACTTATTATCCCAGCAGACTATAGAACACTCAGAAACATTCTCAGATTTCTCTGCAGCATACAATGCTAGCAGCTGCCGATTGAAACACTAACAAACTGACTGGATATTTTGCTGTCTGTAGTCAGGTACCCATTCCCCCCTGGGGGAAGTGAGAAAAATTCATGTTAAGTTCTTTTCCCAAAGACACAACAGCAAGCCTTTGATTCTGTTTTTAAACCCATCGCTTTTTTGTTCAGGAACTCGTCAACATAATCACCAGACCACCGAAGCCACTGACTGATCACAGAAATGTTTTCTGTATTTTTCCTTGACCAGGTGACGGGAACAGCAGAACAAGCCAGACTCAAGATCAAGACATATTTCAACGAGCTGCGAGAAAACCTTAGTCGGCAGGAGATTGCGGCGTTGGCGGCCGTGGACACACACATCAGGGAGAAGCTTTGCTCTCTGCGCCAACAGCAGGAGGACATGGCTATCCTCATGTCGCAGATCTCTGCCGTCTGCCACCAGTGTGAGAACACGCTGCAACAGGTGGGGACACTGGGGGGAGGCCATATTGTATGTGTCGCAGTGTGGGGGGGGGGCATATTGAATGTGTCGCAGTGTGGGGGGGGGGGGCTGAATGTTTCAAAATGGGGGGGGGGGGGGCTATTGGAAAGTTTTCCCGTTTGAAGGGGGGGCCTAATTTAATTTTTTCTCAATTTGGAGGGGGGGGGGGGGCAAAATGAAAATAGTCCCCCCGTGGCAGGGGGGGGGGGGGGAAATTAAAAAATTTATAAATTGGAAGAGGGGGGGGGGGGGGGGGCTTTATATTGAATGTGTGGCAGTGTGAGGGGGGGGGGGGCATATTGAATGTGTCGCAGTGTGGTGAAATCGGGGGCTCATCAGTTTTTGGACATATGGAGTTATTGCTATCATGTTAAAGCATCTGACTAATATGAAAAGGTGCTCGTGATGATGTTATAATAATAATAATAATAAATAGCATTTATACTGCGCATTTCCATTTCCTAAAAGATGCTCAATGCGCATTACAATGAAAAAGACATCACATCTTAAAAATTAATCGACACAAATGTGTACGTAAAACAAAGTATTATACATATAATATAAATGCATATGTGTAAAATTTTATACCAGAAAAACAGTCTCGCAGTGAGGTTGAAAATGTGTTCACTAAAAATATACAATGCAATATAAATTCACGAACAGTCAAAATACAGTTGAAACGTGAGTAACTAGAAACATTCATTAAAACATTAATTCTATACAGATAGAAAAACATTTCCACTCTATCTCTCTCTCTCTCTCTCTCTCTCTCTCTCTCTCTCTCTCTCTCTCTCTCTCACTCTCTCTGTCTGTCTGTCTCTCTCTCTCTCCCTCTCTCTCTCTCCCTCTCCCTCTATCTCTCTCTCTCTTTCTCTCTCCCTCTCTCGCTATCTCTCTCTTTTCTCTCTCTTTTCTCTCTCTATCTCTCTCTTTTTCTCTCTCTCATTCTCACTCGCTATTTCTTCAGTCTCACAGTCTGGCATACACATGCATATATATCACAGTACATCATTATGACAGGTATGCTTTTGTGAATAAAAAATGCTTCAGCTGATTTTTGAAAATGGAAATTGTTGGGGCAGATCTTATTTTATATGGGATTTCGTTCCATACCTGGGGACCAAAGAACAAAAAGGAACGCTCGCCGTATGTTTTGTAGTTTTGTTTTGGAGTTTTAAGAATTAGATTGTCAGAGGCTGATCTAAGGGCTCTAGGTGGATTATATAATTCCAGGAATGTTTTAAGATAAAAAGGTGCACTATCATTTATACATTTAAAACAGAGAACGGCAGTTTTGTATTTAATCCTTTCTTTTATTGGCAGCCAGTGTAGTTCTTTCAGAATTGGTGTTACGTGGGCTGATTTCTTTTGTTTCATTATCAATTTTGCTGCTTGATTTTGAAGTACTTGTAACTTTGATAGTTTTTCGGATGTCAAACCGGACAAAATAACATTACAGTAATCTAACTTTGATAAAATGAGTGTTGTTACAAGTGTCTTGGCTGCTGCTTTAGTTAAATAATTTCTTACACTGCCAATTTTCTTAAGCTGAAAGTAAATACTTTTGCTGAGCTGGCTTATTTGGGAGGACATAGACATATCATAATCCAACTGAACCCCTAGATTTTTAAGACTTCTTTTTGAACGAATGGTATGGTTATTAATATCAATTTGTAGCTCTGGGAGATTTTTAATGGCTTTTGTATTTCCACTCAACATTATTTCCGTCTTGTCATCATTTAGTTTCAATTTATTGCTGGTCATCCATATTTTTAAATCTCTAGTACATTGTTCAGTAGAGTCGACTAAAAGTGGTATTTGATCGAAATCAATAGACTTATAAATTTGAGTGTCATCAGCATAAAGATGGTAATTCATGCCATATTGTCTTAAAATATCAACAATAGGTTGTGTATACATTGTAAACAAGACAGGTCCAAGAACAGACCCCTGAGGAACACCACATCTAAGCAAAACATTATTAGAACACGTGTTTCCAACCACAACTGCTTGTGTTCGATCCTTAAAATATGACTCAAACCATCGCAGGACAGTACCCTTTATGCCAAAAGTAGTATTTAATCTCTCGAGTAAAATACCATGATCAATGGTATCGAATGCAGCCGAAAGGTCCAAAAGAGTAAGAAGACATACCTTTTTTTCATCAATATATTTTAAAATATCAGTACAGACCCTAAGTAACGCTGTCTCGGTACTATGGTGTGCCTTATATGCTGACTGATAGACTTCGCTAAGATTATTTGCTTTAATATGATGTAACAGTCTATTAGATACAACTTTTTCAAGAATTTTGGAAAGGAAAGAAAGATTTGAAACTGGTCTAAAATTTTTAAAGTCCTTTTCATCAAGTCCAGATTTTTTCAAAAGGGGTCTAATATGGGCTGTCTTAAAGCAATTTGGTACTGTGCCTGTGAGGAGAGAATCATTTACAATTTGGGTGATATGTGGAAGAAGTTCATGCAAACATTTTTTTAAAAGGCTGGTGGGCATAGGGTCTAAGGCGCAACTTTTTGATAGACTATCTAATATGATCTTTTTGATTTCTTCTTCCGTTGCTGGAGTAAAATAATCGATGACTAACCCTTTAAACTGATGGTAATTTGGGGCAATTGCGCACATTTTATCGAGCTCTTGTCTGATGGAGGTGATTTTTTTAGAAAAAAAGTCTGAAAAACTACTACAAAGATCTCTATCGGTGCCAGGGGGTAATACAGCTCTGTTTTGGTTGCCAAGCAGTTCACTAGAGACATCAAAAAGTTCCCTACAAGTTTTAACATTTTCAAATTTTGACAAAAAGAAAGTACGCTTGGCTTTGGTAATCATTTTACTAACAGAATTCTTCATAGTAATAAATATTCCCTTATGCACTTCAAGTCGTGTTTTTCTCCATTTTCTTTCCGCTTGTCTTTTTTCTTTTTTTGCAGCCTTTATTTCTAAATTAAACCACCTACCAACAGGTCGATGAGATAATTTTCGTTTTTTAACTGGAGCATGATCATCTAAAATATTCCTCATGATGGTATTGAGGGTTTCTATATTAAAAGGGGAACTAATAGCAAGAGCATCACGAAAGTCACATTGAAACTGGTGTAAATTTATATCGTTCAGATTTCGGGAATTAACTGTTTTTATTTCTTTCCTTGGTCTTTTGATGTTCAAGTCAACAATAAGAAGATAATGATCGGAAATGTCTTTGTCCAGAACGTTTATGCCTTTCACACAGTTCTTTTCAATAGGAGAGATAACCCAGTCTAGGATGTGCTGACTTTTATGTGTTGGTACTTGTACGAGTTGTTTTAAATCATTTTCTGTCAGCAGGTTGCTTATATTTTTAGTGACAGGGTTTTCAGAGCCAAAATTAAAATTAAAATCGCCAGTTATAATGAATGGTGTACTTTTCATCTTCAGAGATGAAATTAAATTTAGAAATTCCTCTATAAAAACGGATGATTTGATATAATTTTCTTTACTCGGTGGTGGCCTGTATATGCAGCAGATGGTAATGCTTTGGGACTGCAGCTGGAAGGACATTAAAGCAGCCTCACATGAGTGACAGGGAATCTTTTTCACACTAACTTGTGCTAAATTAGTTCTAAAAATAAATACTACTCCTCCTCCTCTACGCCCAACACGAGGGAAAGACTTAATTGAATAACCTACTGGACATATTGCTGATAAAATCGCATCGTCACCGTACTCCTGCAACCATGATTCTGTTATACAAAAAATATCAAGGTTCATCTCAATAATTAAATCATTTAACTCGTCTGCTTTATTCCGGCATGACCTGGTGTTGAGGCACGCTACTCTCACATTTTGTATTTCTTCTTGCAAAAAGTTTCGACAGTCGATTTTGACCAAATTGTTAATGTTAGTTCTGTTTTTCGGTCTACTGCTGATGCACGAATTTTCTAAATCATAAACACTTAACACCACAGGGATTGTCCTTTGTTTTCGTCGTCCACCTCTTTTCTTTCTTCTCGTTTTTTTCCACTTCACTGGTATAACACTAACACACGAACAAGAGCTGGGAGAAACACACGTATTCACACATTTGTTCCCGAGCACAGAGTTGGAAAAGACTCGGTGAACAGTTTTCATGAGACACTCAGGAGAAAAAATTTCTTTGTTGTTGTAAACGTTCGAGGGTTGACGGAGTGTAGACCCCAGAAGATGAAAAAATGTCCAATAGAAAAATACCAAGTCAATCATGGCGAATTGAAAACTGATAATTTAATTGAAAATACTGACTGTTTTTGTACAAATCCTACATCACCACATACACTGTCAAATGACGAATACACTGATATAAAAATCCACTGTATGAATAACTTAAAAATGCACTAGAAACTGTTATAATCGAGAGAGATTATGGAGCAGCCTGTCAGGCGCTCAACACAACTCATATGTGTATATATTGAACTTTTTTGTATGGAAATGAATATATACGAGTTTAGAGAAGGCGGACGTTACGCAATGTTTCAAGTGAGATTAGGGAGAAAGTGGCCGTCAAAGTTAAGTGGCTCTTAAAGCTGGATACTTGTACTTCTCACAAAATAAAATTTTTTTTTTTCTTGTAACGTTTGTAACTTTGGCTTTATACATCTGTAAAAATGACTACTCCCTCTTCCCCCTTCGCATTTTTTCTGTCCTATTACGACACTGTCCCAGGCGTCCACCTGTCTAAGACTACTGCTTTTCTTTTCGACATCGGGTGGCCCTCTAGGATAATTTTTACAGTATTTTTGTTTTTACTACTTTGTTTCCTAGTAGGATGACACCAGTCATTACTGTTGTTTCTTTGATAACATTGTGGAATCAGGTTACTCGCAATTTTGGGGCATACAGAGTTATTGGTATAATCTTAAAGCCTGTTTATTTGCCTTGCCTTTGATTAAAAAAAATACTCATCTATTTTGAACAGAAGTTGAGATATTTGCCATTGAAGGAGGTAAGGATTGTCTGGTGTCAGAGGTAAAATTTGTGAGAATATGGTCACAGAAGTTTGATGATTTCCAAAGCTTGAGTGTCTTTGGAAACTGTAATTTTAGGTTTGTTGTGCATTTAGTCAACATTTTTCAACAAAGTCCACACAGAAATATGTTTTCAAATAGACGTATCAGATAGTGAGCCTAAAAAGAGCTTGATAAAAAATTGCCGGAATGGAAAAATGTCCGTTTCTTTGATTTCATTATTTTGATGAGCGCCCGGTTTCTCCAGAATGTTTCAGATATTTTCTTTTCTTTTAGGAAGACACCAGTATTGTACTATTACTGTGGTGTCCACATAACAGCAACCCACATAAGAGCCTAATCCTAAGCTTGTTTAATGGAATTTTCCTATATAAATAATCCCCTTTAACACTTTGCCCCCACTGGAGGCCGATCGGCGACTGTAAGAAGCTGTACCTTTTCCCCTCGGGATGCCGATCGGCGACTGTAAGAAGCTGTACCTTTTCCCCACTGGAGGCCGATCGGCGACTGTAAGAAGCTGTACCTTTTCCCCTCGGGATGCCGATCGGCGACTGTAAGAAGCTGTACCTTTTCCCCTCGGGATGCCGATCGGCGACTGTAAGAAGCTGTACCTTTTCCCCACTGGAGGCCGATCGGCGACTGTAAGAAGCTGTACCTTTTCCCCTCGGGATGCCGATCGGCGACTGTAAGAAGCTGTACCTTTTCCCCACTGGAGGCCGATCGGCGACTGTAAGAAGCTGTACCTTTTCCCCACTGGAGGCCGATCGGCGACTGTAAGAAGCTGTACCTTTTCCCCTCGGGATGCCGATCGGCGACTGTAAGAAGCTGTACCTTTTCCCCTCGGGATGCCGATCGGCGACTGTAAGAAGCTGTACCTTTTCCCCTCGGGATGCCGATCGGCGACTGTAAGAAGCTGTACCTTTTCCCCTCGGGATGCCGATCGGCGACGGTGTGATATAGCATTTACCACATCTGTATCCTGGTCCGTGGGGATAAGTGTTGCGTGCTCTGCGTACTGCGTGGGGGGGATAGTGTTAACAGTCTTTGATCAGACTTTGATCTTCAGAGCGCGCACAGGACACTTACACACCAACAAGCACCTAAACAGAATTAACCCCATGTGGGAACCCCATTGCAGACACTGTGACTACCACAAGGAGACCGTTGAACATCTTCTCCTTCACTGCCCAAACCTGGCAGTTCTTTGACGCAGGCTCCTACACACACCTACAGACTTACAAAGCCTGCTCTGCTCTGGCGTTGACCAGATGACAAGGACATGTGGTTACTTGAAGGAGGCATTGCACTGCCAAGAGCGAAATGCTTGCAGTTAAGGGGATTTAAAAACAACAACAACAGCAACCTTTTACTCTAGCAGCAAACTTCGTTGCTATAAATTATCTGAAATAAATTGTTTTTTTTTGTTTTGTTGCAGGACGACACCAAGATTCTGTTGGCCAAGCCGGAGGTTGGGAACCTGCTTGACACTCTACAGAAGCAGCAGCAGCAGTTTATGGGTCTGCCGGACCAGATAGCCTTAGAGCCAACCATCCCTATCACATTCACTAAGGTCAGGGGTTGTGTAGTTGTTGTTGATGAAAGGCTGTGTGTGTGTGTGTGTGTGTGTGTGTGTGTGTGTGTGTGTGTGTGTGTGTGTGTGTGTGTGTGTGTGTGTGTGTGTGTGTGTGTGTGTGTGTGTGTGTGTGTGTGTGTGTGTGTGGGGGGTGATGATGTGTGTGTGTGTGTTTGTGTGTGAATGTGTGAGTGAGGGAGTGAATGAGGGAGTAGCCTACATATGTGTGGGAGTACATTTGTGTGTCTGTGAGTGCCTGTGTACTTTAATCGGGGTTGAGCACTATATAAATGTGATTTATTATTATTATTTATGTTTGTCTGCACAGTCGTCACGATGTAAATACAAGTATATTCACATGTGTGTGTGTCCGTGTGTCTGCGTGTATATGTTGTACACATACCTTAAGTGTAAATTTGAGTGTACGCATATGTGCAGTATGTTTTTTAATTTTTTAAATTTTGCAATATACGAAGAAGGTAGAATGAGTAGTGTTTTTTTTCTTTTGCAGGATAACCGAGTGCATATAGGACCAAAAATCGAAATGCGAGTGGTCACCCTAGGTCTTGATGGTGCGGGCAAAACAAGCATTCTTTTCAAATTGAAACAGAATGAATTTATACCAACAATACCGACAATAGGTAAGTTCTGTACTGTTGGTGAGTCAGACTTTAACGGTAGGTGCTCTGATGGGGTTTGCTCCTTCTGTCCGATCCAACGTCTATTTTGCTCTTACTTTCTTTTTTCCCTGTAAAAATTACTTAAAAAAATCCTTCACATGTCTTCTGTATGTGGGTGGTTGGCAGGTGCTCTGGTGTGGTTTGCTTGCTCCTTCTTTCCTATCGGACATCGGTCGTCCTTATCTCTTCCTCTCCTTCTTTTTTATATATTACACTTGTAACACCTCTGATCTTGGGCATTTATAATTATGACGTTATTGTGTTGCAAGTGTCGTAAAACTCATATACTGAAATGAGATTACAGAAAGTGCTTTCTGTGTGTTTTTCTCAAAATTGTTCACTTGTTTTCTGTGTTTTCCTCCCAGGTTTTAATGTGGAGACAGTGGAATACAAAAACTTCAAGTTTACGATCTGGGACGTCGGCGGTCAACACAAGATCAGGCCTCTGTGGAAACACTACTACTTCAATACTCAAGGTGTGTGTGTGTGTGGGGGGGATGGGGGGATGCTCATGTTGGGTAAAAATGTTTTTGTAATGTGGGTGTTTTACACCTCCATCAACCCAATTTAGATTGTGCAGGTTGGGTTGCGGGCTTTGAGGTGAGAGTGAGAGGGAGGGAGGGAGGGAGGGAGGGAGGGATTATGTCTGGAATGCTCTGGGCTGACCCTGACAATATATTATAGAATGATTGTGAAGCGAATATACTTTGGGGGTCCCTTCGGTCATTTGGACATTTCTTAAGGAAGTCACGTGAGTTTTTTTTATCTTCCGTCCCCAGCTGTGATCTTTGTGGTAGACAGCAGCAATCGAGAGCGACTTGACGAGGCACAGGGAGAGCTGGTGAAGCTGGTGCATGAGAAGGAGCTGAAGGACGCGTCGCTCCTCATCTTTGCCAACAAGCAGGTAGGCTCTGCTTTGCCGTACTCTGACAAAACGCCTTTTTCAACTTTTTCTTATTCACAGCAGTTTAGAGAAATCAGCTTTTTTTGGTTTTCTTATGATATCTAAACTATTTTGCCGAATACATCAACGGTTGGTCTCGCTCTCCGAAGAGAAATGTCGTTCCCTATGCTCGACAGATATAAGAAAACCGAAAATCGTTGATTTCTCGAAACATGCAGTGAATTTGTAGAAACAATCGAGACTTACCTGTAAGATGATGATTGTTTCTGATTTTGACGATCTGTCGTCAGGAACGGAGTGGTAATATGGGATGCGCGCTAACCGATCCAGTCACTCTTCAGCCAGTCACAGTTGATGTGAGCATGCCCATAGTGTTATACATGTAGTACAACTTTGGCATGCACAATATAATATAATATCATCATAGCAACACCAATTACCTGAGCACTGTATGTCATACACAT
>NW_004797838.1:472223-474791 GCF_000002075.1 Aplysia californica
CGCTTCGGAAACAAGGGACAGGGGAACACACACACACACACACACAAAATAATCCACAGCGAAGAGCACAAACTAGCCGCTACCGGTGTCTCCTTCTCGGAGAACAGGTAGACGTGCCGACGGGTCAAAGGTTGGGCGCAAGTGACTGGATCGGTTAGCGCGCATCCCATATAACCACGGAGGGCCTGACCGGCAGTTGAGTTAAAATAAAAAAAAAGGCGTTTTGTCAAAGTATGTCAGTGCTGGTCTGGTGGTTAGGCTTTTAAACTCTCAACTGTAAAGTCATGTGTTCAAATCCTGTTAGAGGCCTAATGGTTGTTTATGTGGGACAGGCACTTTACATATGTTTTGCTCACTTAACACAAGCGGGAATGGGTACAAATGGAGAAAGATCATGTCAGTTTGCTAGTATTTGACAGCTTAATTGGCTAATTGTACTGGATGTTTCATAAGGAGCGGAAGTGTTTCTAAGTTTTGTAGGGTCTGCTGGGTTCGATAGTAGTTAAGTGCGTAGAGCATGCTGTAGAGCTTAGATATGCTGTACATAAATGCAATTATTGTTTTACATTCATTTCCTGTACTTATGTTTTTTCTCTTCTCTCTCCGTGGGTGGTTGGCGGGTGCTCCGGTGTGTTTGACTTCTTCTTTCCTACCAAGCGTCTGTCGTCCTCATCTCTCCGCCTTCTCTTTTGTTTATTACTCCCTTGTGACACCTCTAATCTTCGGCACTTGTATGACCTTATTGTGTTGCAAGCGCCATTATATACTACTTACTATAATGCAGCCTGTCTATATCGACATCGTCGAGACCAGAAAAAAATGTCGTTACAGAGAGTTGTCGTTATAGAGAGGTGACCAAAAATATTACTAATGATAAAAGCAAATAAGTAGGATCTGGGCACCATGCCACTATACAGAGGATGTCGTTATATTGAAGGTCGTATAACAAAAAAATATCTCCTAATTTAACAAAAAAGTCTCTCTTACTATAACACATTAACTCATTGAAGACGCACTGTTTCTCGGAGTACATACTTTAAGAATATAGAGGCATAGTTTCGTTTTTTGAGCAGATTTTTCCATTCTGTTTTCTTTGTCTGAAACTTTAATGAGGCATGCAAAAATGTATGCATGCTATGAAATATGCAAAGTGACACATTAGGTTTGTCTACGATGGTTCGAAACGTGCTGCAACGTCGCCTTTGGTCTGTTACTGATTGCTGGTCGGACACATGCGTCCGCTTTGTCCTTAAAGAGTTAAAAATCTCTTACTATTTATAACTAAAAAAATCTCTCTTACTATAAAAAAAAAAAATCTGTCTTACTATAACAAAAAACAAAAAAATCTCTCTGATAACAAAAAACATCTCTCTTACTATAACAAAAAAATCTCTCTCACTATAACAAAAAACATCTCTCTTTACTATCATACCATAACAAAAAACATCTCTCTTACAAAAACAAAAAACATCTCTGTTACTATAACAAAAAATATCTCTTACTATAACAAAATCATCTCTTATTGTAATCTCATACTATAACAAAAAAAAATTTCTCTTACTATCTCTCTTACTAAAACACTATAACAAAAAAATCTCTTACTAGAACAAAAAACATCTCTCTTACAAAAACAAAAAAACATCTCTCTTACTATAACAAAAAAAATCTTTCTTCCTCCCCCACCCTCCTGACCAGGACGTGGACGGCTGTGTGACCATCGAGGAGATCACGGACCAGTTCGGCCTGCTCAAGCTGTGCTGTAACCGCAGCTGGCACCTGCAGGCGTGCGACGGGATGAGCGGCCACGGGCTGGCTGACGGGCTCGAGTGGCTGTCGCGACAGATGGTGGCCGCCGGCGCGCCCGAATTGGCTTAGTAGTCGTGTGATCAACTGGTTTAGTCATGTGATCAACTGGTTTAGTCATGTGATCAACTGGTTTAATCATGTTGTCAATTGGTGTAGTCATGTGATCAACTGGTGTATGATAATCATGTGATCAACTGGCTTAATCATGTGATCAACTGGTTTAGTCATGTGATCAACTGGTTTAATCATGTTGTCAATTGGTGTAGTCATGTGATCAACTGGCTTAGCTGTGTGATTAACTGGTGTAGTCATGTGATCAACTGGTATACGGTAGTCATGTGATGAACTGGCTTACTCATGTGATGAACTGGCTTACTCATGTGATGAACTGGTGTAGTCATGTGATCAACTGGTATATGGTAGTCATGTGATCAACTGGCTTAGTCAGGTGATTAACTGGTGTAGTCATGTGATCAACTGGTATACGGTAGTCATGTGATGAACTGGCTTAGTCAGGTGATTAACTGGTGTAGTCATGTGATCAACTGGTATTAGGTACCACAAGCGAAATTTTTTTGGAACAATATTGACGTTTAAACCTCAGGAGATCAAATCTACTCTATGAAATAAGAACATTAAAAAAAGAATTATCAAAATCCATCAATAAACAATCGAGATATGGTATTTCAAAGTTTTATTTTTAAACGAAACCTTTTCAACTGCGACTTTCACCCATGTTTGAGGTGTTCTAAAATACAAAGT
>NW_004797838.1:476622-481622 GCF_000002075.1 Aplysia californica
AACTTTAGTCAATTAAAAACTAAATATGCAATCATAAGTATCAGTTTCTCGTTCACCATGGAGAAGGAAAGACACAGAAAACAGTGGTATAATTTTTATTAGTGTTTACAAAAATTAAAACCAGCTAATAGTTGGATGAAGTTGTCCAAATCTGGCTCCAGCCGTAGCTGTCTGCCTGGAAAACGGCTCGCCTGCGGTACCTACTGGTATATGGTAGTCATGTGATGAACTGGTTTAGTCAGGTGATTAACTGGTGTAGTCATGTGGTCAACTGGTATATGGTAGTCATGTGATGAACTGGCTTAGTCAGGTGATTAACTCTGAGCAGAATGGCCCACTACATGATAGGTGCAAGACTTCAAGTGTGATGTGACCGAAGAAGAAGAAGATGTGATCATCCGGCTTAGTCATGCGATCAACTGGTTTAATCATGTGATTTAACGGTTTGTCAAGTGATTAGCGGGTTTGTCATGTAATTAGCTGGCGTAGTTATGTGATCAACTGGTTGAGTCATGTCATCAAATGGCTTAGTTGTGTGATTAACTTGTGTAGTCATATGATCAGCTGGCTTAGTCATGTGATCAACTGGCTTAATCAGGGGATCATCTGGATCTGGGTTGGTCATGTGATTGTCCTGGACTGGCTCCATGATGTGATTTCACAAAGACCTCTTTGGCTGGTTCATTCCTTATTTGTGTGTTTGAGTAAAGAGAAGCACACGTTGGTGGTTGGCGGATGCTCTGTTGTGGTTTGCTCCTTCTTTCATATCAAACATTAGTCGTCCTTATCTTTCCTCTTTCTTTTCTTTTAGTTGCACTTCTATTCTTCCGCACTTATATGATCTAGTTGTGCTGCAGTGCTGTAAAACTCTTATTAAACTAAATGTTAACAGAAGCACATGAACACAGTAACTCCCCCCGGGGCGGTGCCACTGACTGAAGTGTCTTTAGGCCATTCCCAAAGGGGGGACATTTCTCGTTCTGATGCACTGTAGAATTGTAAATGGGCTGATTCACCGTCACGCTCATAACTGTGCCTGAACTTAAACAGGGACCTGCTGATTTACTATCGTCATTTCCCTCTACTTCTTTTGTATGTTTGTCACTCTCTTGTGACCCTCTACTTCCGGGGTGCCTTGATAGTCGAAGCAGACTTTGTGCTGTTGAAGCTAGAGAGGTGAGCAGTGTAAGTCTGATTCCCTGTAAGGACTTCTCTGTTGATATCCACCTCTTGGCGCTCATATGACCTTATGCAGTTGTGAGTGCCGTAAAACGTCTACTAAAACAAAAAGAACACAGTAATGTGTCCACTCTGTGTTAGGGGTGGGGTGGTTGGGGGGTTGAGAGTTTGCCTTCCAACAAAAAAAACAGAGGACTGACAGTTGTATGTACTAAGTGGTTATGTGAGGTTGGAGAGTGCTACTGGTAGTTCCTATCTCTTTATTTTTTCTTCCTTTATTTCTGTCTGTTTGTCTGTCTGTTTTCCAGCACTAGATAGGGGTTATTGTTTCGATGTGCTTCTCTTTACTCCAACAAAATGTTTGATAGTTTAAAAAATTGAACAATTGTGACCTGCTCATGATCTGGTGAATACTGGCCAAACAGTGATCTTAAGGAGGAGATGCAAGCACTTGTGGCAATGAATGACTGACGCATGCCATTATCAGAGCTGCTAGGATAGCACTTGGGAGGTGTGAAATTTAGATCACTGCTTGCCAACTGGACAGGGGATTGTTGATCCAACCGTGTACAGATGGCCCTTTAAAATACAACCCCCCGCCCACCCCCACCCTCCCAACCCCCACCAAATTCCACCATCCTAGACAGTAAATGTGTAAGACGCAATTTTTTTCTGGCTCCCTCTTGATTCATTTTTGGACAGATTTGACTGTATGTGTATTGTCATTCTTTCTCTTTTTTCACTTGAATTCCATCGTTCTATGCCATACATACAAGACTGTGTTCACTTGAGTGGACAAATTGTTAACTGTGATATGTACGTGTGTGGTTTGAGAAAATGTTTGCGCTTTGACTGTGGAATTTTTAGCAAAGATATCCGTCTCTGTCACTGTTGAAGCTATTGCCTTCATTTTTTTAAAGATGTCTTTTCTCTTTGTGTGTCTTGAAAAAAATCAAACGAGAAAGTACTGAAAGAAGCCCAGCTGGGTTGCTCATTAATCAGAGCAATTAGGAAGTGACAAATGCAGTTTCAAGGACATTTGACTCAAGTTAAGGGGCTTGAACATCTTGCTCTCACTGGATAAATAAAAGGCAGACGGGGCAGGGGTAGATCAAGGATAGCTTACTTAATGAACTTTGGTGGGGAAAAACCAGGATAATGATAATTTATAGTATTTTTGAGAGTATTCAAGCAGAAAATGGGTGGTGAGCTATTATTGCCTAGATGTCTCTTTCAGATTTGACACTGACGAAAATGTGCTTCTGATGACTGCTTTCTCATCGGCATGCTGTCAGCATCATGCTTCTTGTTTTCTGGGAACTTGTGAATAGGGAAAGTAAAGTATCACTCAGGCAAACTTGAAATCCTTCACTTATCTGATAGCAGCCTGGCTATGTAACTCAAACCCTACGTGCCATCTCACGACAAGTCAAGAAGGGAAAAGAAAATCATTTTATTTCTTCAGCAATATGAACTTTGTAATTTTCATCCCAAGAAAAAACCCATTGACTTAACGTTTTTTTTTTACATATAGGCCCTGTATTTGTTTGTTGTACTTACTTGCTCATAGAGAGGGAGGGAGAGAGGGAAGGAAGGAGTTTAACTCAGAAGTGACTCAGGGAGAATGTGATGAGCTGATGAGAAGCCAAGTGGATAGTTCTATACTTGACAAACCACATATCTGTGTTCTTAGTGTTACTGTCACATATCTGAGCTTTTTGTAGCTTTTGTGTCGTTCGTCTTTCAGATTGGAGGCAGGCCCTTGTTGTTGAAAAGCGTTTAGACTTAAGTGTCAGGAGCTCATGAAGTGTCTCAGTTTTACATTTTTTAACTTTCCTGCTTTTATCATTTTCAAACGAAAACATTTTGTGAGGCGTGCTGACAAAATGACTTTCTTCTCGCAATCCAAGAATGGAGATATTGGCGTAAAATCAACATTGGGTTCGGATTTACAGATTTAAAATTGATCCCATTTTGTCTAAGTCTACCGTGTCTTTTATTGTTCCATACTTACAAACTGCACAAACTCCACCTATAAAGTTGATGTTTAAATTTCCATAAGGCTAAAATCTGAGAAATAACTCGTTTTGTGAGCACACCTCGTATATATATGGGATGAACATTTGAGTCTCTGTTAGTGAGTGTCTAATTGTGCAGAGTGTTCAATGTAGCCTTGGTCAAAGGATCTGTATATAGTTAAGATGTCTATTATTTTCCTTTCTAGTCAGAAGGGATAGGGGAGAGAGAAAGAGAGAGAGAAAGAGAGAGAGAGAGAGTGAAGAAAGAAGGAGAAGAAGGGGGAGAAAGAGAGAGAGAGAGAGAGAGAGAGAGAGAGAGAGAGAGAGAGAGAGAGAGAGAGAGAATGAAAGAGAGAGAGAGAGAGAGGGGCACAAAGGCAGGGAAGACTAGCAAACGAACATAGAGCAAAGAGTGAGCCTGGATGATTTTTCCTTGGATCCACGACTACACAGGACAGGGCTCAAGTGGTAAATGAATGGATGCCTAAAGTGGTAAATGAAGGGATGCCTAAAGTGGTAAATGAGTGGACGCAAGAAGTGCACAAATTTGGACAAAGTTCCTCATCGGGTTGTATATATATAGGTGTAAATGAAAACTGTACATTGGATTTCTAGACTCGCTCTACTGCCCCTTTTTTGCTCAATTGTTGAGCCCTGAAAAATGTGATTGATTCCATGTGATGTATGTTTATATATGTAGTGTAATTTTTAATTGTTATTAGTCAGGGTGGTATGTTGTAGAAAATCATAGTGGGTGGTTGGTTAGTTGGTGCTCTGGTGTGGTTTGCTTCTTCTTTCCTATCAAACATCTATCGTCCTTATCTCTCCTCCTTCTTTTGTATGTTTGTTACTCTCTTGTAACACCTCTATAATCTTCAGCACTTATATGACCTTATTGTGTTGCAAGTGCAGTAAAACACTGACTAAAACTAAAACTAAAATAAAAAGGAATTCCTATGTGTGACATCATGGTGAAATTGGGCGCTTGCCAAACTAGTGACATTAAAGAAACTGGCATTTTTCAGCCCGTTGTACAATTTTTATCGAATTATTTTGTTTTAGCTTTGATTCAACGTCTTTTATGTCCCATTAAAAACACATTTCTGTGTGCGTTTTTACTGAAAAACATTCGTCAAAGGCACACAAAAAATGTAAATTTGCAGCTATCAAGGACACTCAAGTTTTGGAAGGCTCAAAACTCTTTTTCTGGCTTAGTTTTACTTCTGACAACAGGTGACTCTCACTTCCAGTTGCAAATATCTCGACTTCAATTTGAAATAGATAGAGTTTTTTTTTCATCTAAAGCAAGACAAATGAACAAGCTTTAAGATTAAGATGATACCAATAACTCCCTTCGCCCGAAAACTGAAGAGCGTCGGATTTCATTGTGTTGTGACACATATGAATAATGAGAAAATGTTGTTATGATTCACCGAGTTGTGACACATAATATGAATAAAGACCAAACATTGTTATATAATGTTTCATGTTAAGTTTACACGGAGGGAGGGAGAGAGAGAGAGAGAGAGAGAGAGAGAGAGAGATGGGGGGGGGGGGGGGGGCATCTGTGGTTGGTATAGTGGTTAGGTGCTTCGCTGTCATTCGCAGGAGAACCGAGTTTGATCCCCGAGAGGGGAGAATTTTGTATCAAATATCTTGTTCTTTCCACAGGGAGGTTGTTCCTCTCAGCCCGGATAGGCCCTGACAGGCAGAGTCGGAAGCCCGCCTCCTAGATGATCTAAGTTGTGTCGATTGGGACGTAAAAACACCCACATTATACAATTTTTTTTGTAGATTCCAGTG
>NW_004797838.1:484417-485521 GCF_000002075.1 Aplysia californica
TACAACCGCCCTCCTCGCTCCCGATGAACCAGGAAGAAGAAATACATAATAATTATTATATTATACAGATTTACAACCGTAATGTCAATGATATCTTAGATGAGCTTGCCAAGTGTCTGTGAATATATATGGCGTGTGACTACAACATGTATGCATGTAGGCCCAGCACTTTCTATGCCGAGACAGACGATTTTAAAGTAAACAGCAGGCTTACTTACTGGCGTTCCATTGTAAAAGACAGTACATCCAGTTTCGTAAAATATAATCAGGAGAGCCAAAAAAATCCCGATCTTTGCCTCTCAACAGCCAGTTGTTTTGAATATATCTCCAAAACATTTCCCTCGCAATACTAAATTAAAATATGGATACAGACTAAAGTAGAAATGTGCGCTGTACTGTGCTTTAAATTATCTCTCAGGCTGAATCGATAAGTCAATTTCTTCCAAAACTGGATATACTGTCTTTTCAAATAAAACTCCAAAGTATGTACTATACAGCTTGGCCTGGGCGGCAGACATGGAGGAAGTAGATTACCCAAGTACTTCATGTACTTCCCTCCCTTCAGATCTTGACTTCCTTGATAATGCTATGCCCCAAAGGTGACCACGTGGTCAACATGTTTGGAAACAAGAAATATTTTAGTTAAACTCTTCGTAGAAGTAACGGACACATACGTCCCAGCAATATCTCTCCAAAACACTTCCCTCGCCATACTAAAATAAAGTATGGATACCAAAGGTAGAAATATGCGCTTTGTTTTAAATTATCAGGCTGATAAGTCAATTTCTTCCTAAACTGAATATACTGCCTTTTCAAATAGAACTCCAAAATGTACAAAACAGCTTTTAGTTAAGGGTGACCCCCCCTCCTTTACCTTATTTAGGCCACAGGTGGCCTAAATAAGCTAAACCCCCCTCCCTTACCTTATTTAAGCCACACCTGTGGCCTAAATAAGCTAAACCCCCCTCCCTTGCCTTATTTAGGCCACACCTTTATAATTTATACAAAGTCACAGAAATATTCCTTTTGTGCTTATTGAGGTACAGTGCAGGGTGATTTTACCTGCAAGGATAATTGGACAAAATGGGCAAAATCTTTATTGCT
>NW_004797838.1:488430-489920 GCF_000002075.1 Aplysia californica
GAAGAAGAAGAAGAAGAAGAAGAAGAAGAAGAAGAAGAAGAAGAAGAAGAAGAAGAAAAAGAAGAAGAAGCAGCAGTAGAAGAAGAAGATCCCTGCATGATCTGGGTTTGATCACGGTACCTTTGGCATGAAAGTCGAGCACCGTACCTCTAGAGGGCAACTACAGCTCTAGTAACCCACCCAGCAAGGCAGGAGGTTAAACAATAAGTTTGTTTTAAGTTCCTCCACACCCACCCGAGGGCTCTCGAGGCCTAGAGTTCTGAGGTTAAGGTGTTCGCCTCTCATTCAAAGGTCCCGGGTTCGAATCCGGGTAGCGACGGAAAAAATTTCTTCTCTAAAATAGTCTCCTTTTACCTCCTTTCTTGCTCTCCAGCAATGTTCTGTTGTTTGCTTTCGTCTCCACTTTCTGCCCCCACTCCAAACCCACTCACCTCCTTTGCCCCCTCCTCTGGGCTCCTGACTCTTTCTGCAGTCTTTCTTCCACTGCTTCTCCTTGGCGCCTTTTTATTGCTGTCTTTCAGCCACACCCCTGATCTTCTCGGACAAGGGCAAAAAATTTCGGAGGTCCCCCGTGCAAATTGCGCACGCTAAAGATCCATTGGTGGTCTAAAATCAATAAGAGTAGGCTTCCTACCAACTGAAAATGTTTGGTGTGTCTCGTGCGCTCAAATGACCTTATGCAGTTGCGAGCGCTGTAAAACCCCCCCCCCCCCCTAAAAAAAAAAAGAAAAAAAGAGGGCAACACGGCTCTTGATCTTGTAATCCAATAATAATAGATAGCATTTGTATAGCGCATATCCCCGCTCAACAGCAGGCTCTATGCGCTTTACACTATATCCACCCACCAAAGGAGTTCTAAAGAAAGTTAGTGGTCCTCGTCACCCACCCAGTACCCACCAGGTCAGTGCTAGTGTTAGTAAGTTACGCACCATACACTGTTCAATGTTCAAAGTTCAAGGTACTGCCAGATAGTGAAACACATGATTTCATTTGGTAACGCCCACGGAACTAAATGGAACGTACCCTTCTACTTCTACCATTAGCTTCTGGAATACCTTAGCTTCAACTCCAACAAACCTATCCAAACATAGCACTGCTCTCAGGTGGGCTAACTGGGCTCAGCAACGCTTCATTGAACAAGCATTGCAAGTCGACGGTTCAGTCCAAGAAACCACGTATGTCACACTTTTTCTTAAATCGACTGGTTTTTGTTGTTGTTGCTTTTCCGTGGCTACAGATCTCTCTCTCTCTCACAGATATATAATATTTTCGAAGTGACGGTCGGGTTGTACATGTACATACGTTATTTACAGTCCGATCCTCTCCCCCCCCTCACCAGGGCAGTGCTACTGATTGAAGTTGTCTTTAGGCCATTCACGAAAGGGGGATATGAACATGTTCTTATGTACAGTAGAATTGTAAATGGGCTGATTCATCAATCATCAATGTCATGCTCATACTGTGCCGGAACAACATATGGGGGTGGGGGG
>NW_004797838.1:490997-499215 GCF_000002075.1 Aplysia californica
GGGGTGCGTTTACTCGATGCCTCAGAGTAAACCGGTGTTTGTATGACGGTATCACTCAGACAGAGTCGCTTATGGCTGTGTAACAACAACATTGTTATCTCTTCTAAGTTCTGTCTGCCTGGCATAGGCGGTGTCTGCGATAGTAGCAGGAGTGGGGGCTCTCGTGGCTTAGAGGTTAAAGTGTTCACCTCTCATTTAAAGGTTCCGGGTTCGAATCTGGGTAGCGACCGAAAACATTTTCTTCTCTAAAATTGTCTCCTTTCACCTACTTTCCTGCTCTCTAGCAATGTTCTAATGTTTTGTTGTCCGCTTTCGTCTCCACTTTCTGCTCCCACCCCCTCACCTCCTTGGCCCCCTCCTCTGGGCTCCTGACTCTTTCTGCAGCCTTTCTACTGCTTCTCCTTGGGTCCTTCTTACAGCTGTCTTTCAGCCACACGCCTAATTTTCTTATAGGAAATATCTACACCTAGCCTTCTCGGACAAGGGCGAAAAATCTCGGACGTCCCGTGTGCAAATTGCGCACGTTAAAGATCCCTTGGTGGTCTAAAATCGATAAGAGTAGGCTTCAGCCGCCACCCGGAGCAAAATTCAAAATTTCCTAGCAACTGAAAAGGTTTATTGCATCCTGCGCGCTCATATGACCTTATGCAGTTGCGAGCACCGTAAAACATTTACCAAGAAAAAAAAAGTAGTAGGAGACGTGAGGGTGGGGAACATTTTTCTGGAGTAAATATTGGGCGTTCTGATGGGATTTGTATCCCTCTCAGTCCGAAGCCCACCTCTTAAAGGATAAAAAATGTGTCTATTGGTGTGTAAAACACCTACATTAAATTAATTTTTAAAAAACCCAACATCCCCCCCCCCCAAAAAAAAACACACACAAAAAAACAAAAAAAACAACAACAACAACACTCATTCACCGATGCCGGTCAGAAGCCTGTGTACCTTGTAATAAATGATATAAGCTGTGGGCGTAAAACATTCACAGAAAAAAAAGACCAAAAAACAGAAACAAACCCCAAACAAACATAAAAACTCAACAAAAACAAACAAACAAACACACTCCCTGCTGCCGGTATGGTTTTGTAAGAGAGTGTGAGACAGAGTCACTGTTTTTAAAAAACAAATTAAAAAAAAAGAGATGTGTCTTTATTCATGTACAGAGGCGGTGGTGTAACATAACAGGTCATCTAATAATTATTCCATGTATGCACTCACCCATGCACACAACAAACGAGAACATAACTATTACATTATTATTACATGCTTACACCGCTCCACGTCACGAACGCTCTCTCTCTCTCTCTCTCTCTCTCTCTCTCTCTGTATCACACTCTCTCTCTCTCTCTCTCTCTCTCTCTCTCTCTCTCACTCTCTCTCTCTGTATCACTCTCTCTCTATATATATCACTCTCTTACACACAAACTCTCTGTATCTCTCTCTCACTCTCTGTATCTCTGTATCTCTCTCTGTCTCTCTCTCTCTCTCTCTCTCTCTCTCTCTCCCACTTCCACTCTGACTGGGTCAATTTTTGTTATCCCCACTGTCTCTTGGTATGTGAGACACTAGGCACTAGGCAGGTTTGTCCAAGTCGGGGGGCCGGATTATGTGTAACGAATTTTTATCTCGAGGGTCAAAGCAACAGGAAAATGAATGGAATGATTGATATACCCGAGCTCTCTGAAGTGAGATTCAAATTGACTCTATAACATATTATGGTTATTCATGCTCTAGCAAAACGGCACAACTCTGAGTTATGAAGCCAAAATGCAGCAAGCCTTCTGTTGTTGTTTTTTTGGTGGCACGACATCTATCTTCTGGTAATACCCAAACCCAAATTGCGCTGGAAGTCACGAAAGTAAAAGTAAAACGCATGCGTGGCAAGTTTTACCTTTTTTTAAAAAGATGATATAACCCAATTAAGTTCTGAAATGCTATGTATGGTCAACCCCTCTATCTATATGGCCGTGAAAGTTGGATAATCCCTAAAGACAATGAAAACAAAATAGAAGCGACAAAAATGTGGTTTCTTAAACGGGGTGCCCACTACGGATGGGATCGCCCGACTCGATCGCCTCAAAAACAAACCTGTTTGTTTTCAGTTTCAGGCGATCGAGTCGGGCGATCGGCCCGATCCACCCGTAGTGGGCACCCCGTATTAGAAGACTGCTAAGAACATCGTGGATGGAAAAGAAATCAAACGAGGTAGTGCTTGATGAAGCCCACTGTTAAAAAACAACCAGGAAACGACAAATGCAGTTTTCGGGACACCTGAATAGACATAAAGGTCTTAAACATCTAGCTCTCACTGGCAAAATTGAAGACAAACATGCAGGGGTAGGCCCAGAGCAATCTACTAAGGGAACTTAAACGAATGGGTTACGGGCGAGACGTCTCAGTTACGCGGAAAGATCAGGGAAACGTAGCTTTTTAAGAGCATCCGAGCAAAGGAATGAATGGAGAACCATGATCGCCGATGTCTGTTTGAGATCTGGCACTGGATGAATGAAAGCCCAATTAAACAGCCTTTCCCCCTTTTTGTCTCAAAAGTAGCAAATATGAGATGTGCTATTTTGCTAGCGCACTGACGATATGCGACTCAAGGATATTCTGAAATAAAACACGGTATTCAATCTACTGCTTCCAATAGGGCAGAAAACTATCGATTTTGATTTTCAAGATGAAAAATTTATTATTATTATTTAAAAAAATATTAATTTTCAACTCACCATGGCCACATTCATGATTAATCAGCGGGTTTGCTATAAGTATAAGCGGGCTGGGCTAAAACTGCTCCCGGGTCGCATGTGGCCTGCATGCTTTCTTTTACCTTCTGTCTTCTTCAGTTAACTGAGGGAATCTACCCTTCACGAGAACAATTTGGGAATGTATTCTTCATGAAAGTTGAAACATAGATATGTAACTATAAATAGGAACAGTGTACCGTGCAGTCTACCAGTAACAAAACTGCTATCATCATACATAACCTTGTGCTGACTGCAGCTGCTGCTAACACATCACGCACACAAACACTGTATTATTATATCAGGTGGACTTATCAGATGGCGTCATGATTTTGATAGGGTTGGGTAAGGAGGAACAGGACGGGGGAAAAAAAGGGGGAGGGGGATGGGCGGTGTTTGGCTTCACAGTTCTGGTTTTTTTTTTTTTGGTAAGTGTTTTACGGCGCTCACAACTGCATAAGGTCATATGAGCGCGCGGGACACACCTAATACTTTTAGTTGGTAGGAAATTTTGAATTTTGCCCGGGTGGCGGCCGAAGCCTACTCTTATTTATTTTAGACCACCAAGGGATCTTTAACGTGGGCAACTTGCACACGGGCCCTCCGAGATTTTTCGCCCTTGTGCGAGAAGGCTAGGTGTAGATCTTTCCTACCAGAAGATCAGGGGTGTGGCAGAATGACAGCTGTAAAAAGGGTCAATGAGTAGCAGCAGAAAGGCTGCAGAAAGAGTCGAGAGCCCAGAGGAGGGGGTGAAGGGGTGGGGGCAGAAAGAGGAGACGAAAGCAGACGACAGAGTATTGCTAGAGAGCAGGAAAGGAGGTGAAAGGAGACAATTTTAGAGAAGAAAATTTTTCGGTCGCTACCCGGATTCGAACCCGGGACCTTTGAATGAGAGGCCAACACCTTAACCTCTAGGCCACGAGAGCCCCCCTTCACAGTTCTGTGGTAAGCTTCTTGTAGTACACGTTCTATTAAACTGTGAGCTGTCCTTATCGGCTCCTGGGGAAATGACATGAATGAATGTGTGGCATCGTGGGGAAATCAGGCGCTCGTCAAAATAATGAAATCGGAAAAACGACATGTCACCGCCCGTTGGGCAATTATCATCAAATTATTATGAATTGTTTTTTTCACCCTCAACATCTTTTATGTCCAAATAAAAAAACCCACATTTCTGTGTTAATAATGTAATTGAAAAACGTTGACTGAAGACACAAGAATTTAAATTTTCAATTTCCAAGAACAATTAATTGAGGTTTGGAAGTTACCAAACGTTGGCGGACATTTTCTCGCTAATCGTCCCTCTGTTGCTATAATTATGTTACCATCTCCTTCAATCGCAAATTTCTGGACTTCAGTTCAAGACAGAGAGGTACGTTTTTCCGTCAAAGTAAGACAAAACGAACTAACTTTAAGATAATAACAATAACTTCCCAAAAGCCCAGCCCCAAACATCGACGAGCGCCTGATTCTTCCACCGCGCCGTGACACAGATGTAAGGCGCTGTGGTGAAATCAGGCACTCGTCAAAGTAATGAAATCAAAGAAACAGGCAATGTCCCGGCTCTACTTGGGCACATTTTAAATTGAGTTTTCCTTTTTCGTCTCAACGCCTTTTATGTCCATTTAATAACACATTTCTAGGTGGATTTGACTGAAAAACGTAGATCAAGGGATAAAAAAAGAGTAAATTTACCAAGTGTGAAATTTCCAAGTACACTCCGGCTGGGAAGGGACCAAACTTTGGCGGCCATTTTCTCACAAATTTTACCTCTTAAATCAAACGACCTCCATCTCCTTCAATCGCAAAAATCTAGACTTCCGAGATGTCTGGGTATTAACAATTTTTTCAAATCGAAAGCTAGACGAATTAACAAACTTTAAGAGGATACCATGCAATAACTCTGTGATGGCCACCCAAAAAAAACTGACGAGCGCCTGATTCCACCGCATCATGACACAAATGTACAGACCGGTCTTTCGACGCTCTAATCTCCTGTTGTAGCGTATCGCACTCCGCGCGGATCAACCCGTGTTTGAGGTGTAGTGGTTAGGCACTTCGCTGTTGCGACACGCAGGAGACTCGAGTTCGATTCCCGAGTGGGGGGAGGGGAGAGGTGGGGGGGGGGGGGGTTCTATCGAGTATCTTGGTCTTGTTAGGATGTTGTATCTCTCACAGCCAGGGTTGGCCCTGACAGACAAGGTCTGAAGCTCGCCTCCTAAATGATCTAGATGGTGGGGATTGGAAAGGGGGGGGGGGGGTAGGGGTAAAAAATCTACATTAACCCCCCCCCCCCCCCAGATAAAAACCAACATCTCAACAAAAACAAAACAAAATCTTTCTTTATTTCTTGATCTTTCCTTCTTTCTTTCCTTCTTTCTTTCTTTCTTTCTTTCTTTCTTTCTTTCTTTCTTGATCTTTCTTTCTTGTTCTTTCTTTCTTTCTTGAACAGCATTAAAAACACATTTTTATAAGGTTATAAGAAAGCCAAAATACACTCTGGAGACACAGGAAATTAATTATTAGTTTACACACCCATGCACGATTTTTGTCATTTCCAACAGCACTTTTCATCACAGTTCACCTAACGATACTTCAATAAAATGTGTTAATTGGACACAAAATCATTAACGAATAAAACATGATTTACTTGAAAACTGACAAGTGTCTCTTTCCAAACCAAAGTCCTTGCTTCTTATTGTGATCAATATTAATTTTCTTTCTTTACAAGATGTCTCAACTTAGCAAAGCTGACCGCAATTTTTGCCAGGGCCTAGTTCAAGGCAGAAAATTTGTCAGCGAAGCAGCAAGACAGCTCCACTGCAGTGCCTCTATTAATTGTTTCTTGACCCGGGCAAAGATTTTAGCGCACTGACAATGCTGGAGACAGACACAGAATAGGACAAGCTCGAGTCACAAGCCCTGCACAAGACAGATACGTTTTGCTGTCACATATCTACGAAATACTTTCTATTTTCCTGTATAAGTAACAGCTCAACGCACGCAAGGAGTACGTGGAAATGTTTGTGCAACCACTGCCAGCGCGAGGCACCGTCTAATAAGTTAGTTCAGGAATTAGATCAAGCCAGAGGCCTTATATAAGCCTAGGACTGCCAATAACGAATCCGCGACGACAACACGCCGCCTTCACTGGGCGAAATCATTCAGGCACATCAGAGCCTGCCTGTCTTCCAACACGGAACACCCCGCCCCCTCCTCCCCGCCCTCACACTGCCCGTGTAACTACTGTTTCAAAAACAACACAGTTACTTTCAAACTCAGTGCAACTCTGTATTACAAACAACACACTGTGTAACAAACAACACAGTTACTAACCAACACGGCAAACAAACAACACAGTTTCTGACCAACACGGTGTAACTGTGTCACAAGCGACAACATACAGTTACTGACCAACAGGGTGCCACTATGTAACAAACAATACAGTAACTGACCAACACGGCAACAAACAACACACAGTTACTGACCAACACGGCAACAAAAAACACACAGTTACTGACCAACACGGCACAAAAAACACAC
The DNA here is from genome assembly GCF_000002075.1 of Aplysia californica. Classification (NCBI taxonomy): domain Eukaryota; kingdom Metazoa; phylum Mollusca; class Gastropoda; order Aplysiida; family Aplysiidae; genus Aplysia; species Aplysia californica. The sequence continues at coordinate 497,285 of NW_004797838.1, forward strand.
AGTTACTGACCAACACGGCACAAAGAACACACAGTTACTGACCAACATGGCAACAAAAAACACACAGTTACTGACCAACACGGCACAAAAAACACACAGTTACTGACCAACACGGCACAAAGAACACACAGTTACTGACCAACACGGCAACAAACAGCACACAGTTACTGACCAACACGGCACAAAAACACACAGTTACTGACCAACACGGCAACAAACAACACACAGTTACTGACCGACACGGCAACAAACAACACACAGTCACTGACCAACAGGGTGTCACTATGTAAAAACAATACAGTTACTGACCAACACAGCAACAAAAAACACACAGTTACTGACCAACACAGCAACAAAAAAACACAGTTACTGACCAACACGGCAACAAAAAAACACAGTTACTGACCAATATGGTGTAACTGTGCAACAAACAACACAGCTATTGACCAACACGGTACCAAACAATACATTTACTGACCAACACGGCTCCACACCCACCCACCCTCACACTGCCTGTGTACCCACTGTGTAACAAACAATACACCGTGTAACAAACAACACAGTTTCTGGAAAGCCAAGACATGAATGTCACGGACTGACCAGTGTGCTTTCAGGGCATCTCTCCCGCGCAACACCTCTGGGGTGACCAGAACTGCAGAGTGCGAGCAAGAGAAGTTATTGAGAATCTGCAGCAAGTGGGGGGTGGCGCTGACGCAAACAAGGAAGAAGGCACAGAATATTCCTCAACAAAACATGAATATGTTATGAGAACCATACTATTTTTTTAGGCAAGTGTTTTACGGCGCTCACAACTGCATAAGGTCATATGAGCGCGCGGGACACATTAAACATTTTCAGCTGAAAGGAAATTTTGAATTTTGCCAGGGTGGCGGCCGAAGCCTCCTACTCTCTACTCTTATCAATTTTGGACCACCAAGGGATCTTTAACGTGCGCAACTTACACACTGGACCTCCGAGATTTTTCGCCCTTGTCCGAGAAGGATAGGTGTAGATCTTTCCTACCAGAAAATTGGGGGTAAGGCTGAAAGACAGCAGTAAAAAGGAGCCATGGAGTAGCAGTAGAAAGGCTGCAGAAAGAGTCAGAAGCCAAGAGGAAGGGGCAAAGGAAGTGAGGGGGGGCAGAAAGTAGCGTCGAAAACAGACGACAAAACACCGCTAGAGAGCAGGAAAGGAGCTGAAAGGAGACAATTTTAGAGAACAAGTAAATTCTTCCGTCGCTACCCGGATTCGAACGTGGGACCTTTTGAAAGAGAGGCTAACACCTTAACCTCTAGTACATCGTGAACCGAAACGTGCTTGCAAAAGAACTTTTTGCGCTGGGAGGTGGCGCTGACACAAACGAGGAAGAAGTCACAGAATATTCCTAAAAAAAAAAAAAACAATAACAAGAAAAAAAAAAGAACATGTTATAAGATGTAGGGCTATACGTAGACATGTCTTTGTCTGTACACCTATTATTATGTTAATGCGCTCATATGACCTTAGCAGTTGCGAGCGCCGTAAAACCCTATACAACTAGTACTGTTATGTTTATGAGGGCCATACAGATTACTGAAGGCCAGGGGGGAAATATTTTATATTTAAAAATCACGTATCGATTAGTACTTTATAACTGCAAGTTTATCTAAAGGGGTACCCCGGAAGAATGAAAACACATTTATTGAAATCAGCGCAACTACGTTCTCGAAATGGTCCACACGATTTGAAAATGAATAAACCTCTACGAGCACTTCTTTTCATCTCAATTCCACCCAAACTTGTATTTGTTAGACTCTTCGAATGTAGTGTTGCGTTTCCAATGGCGTTCAGTGTGTGTGTGCGTGCGGGTGTATGCGTGTGTAATTTGTATACACACACACACACACACACACACACACACACACACACACACACACACAAACACACACTAT
>NW_004797838.1:499387-501158 GCF_000002075.1 Aplysia californica
ATACTATCTATCTATCTATCTATCTATCTATCTATCTATCTATCTATCTATCTATCTATCTATCTATCTATCTATCTATCTATCTATCTATCTATCGATCTATCGATCTATCTATCTATCTATATCTACGAAACAAAGGTATATCTATAGGGCATATCTATATGTAGACCAGTTTCACATCTTTCGTTCTTATCCAACATTCAGGAAAAAGGTGTGTCAAATAGACTTTTACAGCACATTGAAGCAATAAATAGCAACGTTTATCAGTCAGCATTCAAGGCACACCATAGTACCGAGGCATTGTTATTGAAGGTCTGTACGGATATTTTAAGAGGAATTGATGAAAGAAAGGTGTGTCTTCTTACTCTTTTGGACCTTTCGGCTGCATTCAATACCATTGATCATGACATTGTACTCGAGAGATAAAATACTACTTTTGGTGTAAATGGTACTGTCCTGCGATGGTTTGAGTCATATCGTACAGATCGAACACAAACAGTTGTGGTTGGAAGCGCGTGTTCTGATAATGTTTTACTCAGATTTGGTGTTCCCTGTCAGGGGTCTGTTTTTGTACCTGTATACACATCCTATTGCTGATAGTTTAAGACAATATGACATGAAATACCATCTTTATGCTGACGACACTCAGACTTATAAGTCTGTTAATTTCGATCAAATATCATTTTTAGTCGACTCTACTGAGAAAGGTATTAGGGAAGTAAAATATGCAAGACCAGAAATAAATAGAAACTGAACGATGACAAGACGGAAATAATGTTGAGTGGAAATGCAAAAGCCATTAGAAATCTCACAGAACTACATATTGACATTAATATTCATACCATTCTTTCTAAATGAAGTCTTAAAAATCGAGGGGTTCAGTTGGATTATGATATGATCTCCCAAATTAGCCGAGAACAAGGAAGAAGAAAAGAAGGAGAATCCCAAATTTGCCAGCTCAGCAAAAGTATCTATTTTCAGCTGAAAAAAAATCATCAGTGTACGAAATAATTATTTAACGAAAGTAGCAGCCAAGACTTTAGTAACAACACAGATTTTCATCAAAATTAGATTATTGAAATGCTATTTTGTCCGGTTTGACGGCCGAAAAACGATCATCTAGGACGACGTGAACCGAAACGTGCGTGCAAGAGAATTTTTTGAGAATCTGCAGCAACTGGGAAGTCGCACCGACACAAACGAGGAAGAAGTCACAGAATATTCCTTAACAAAAAAAAAACAATAACAAGAAAAAAAAAAGAACATGTTATAAGATGTAGGGCTATACGTAGACATGTCTTTGTCTGTACACCTATTATTATGTTAATGCGCTCAAATGATCTTAGCAATTGCGAGCGCCGTAAAACACTATACAACTAGTACTGTTATGTTTATGAGGGCCATACAGATTACTGAAGGCCAGGGGGGAAATATTTTATATTTAAAAATCACGTATCGATTAGTACTTTATAACTGCAAGTTTATCTAAAGGGGTACCCCGGAAGAATGAAAACACATTTATTGAAATCAGCGCAACTACGTTCTCGAAATGGTCCACACGATTTGAAAATGAATAAACCTCTACGAGCACTTCTTTTCATCTCAATTCCACCCAAACTTGTATTTGTTAGACTCTTCGAATGTAGTGTTGCGTTTCCAATGGCGTTCAGTGTGTGTGTGTGTGTGTGTGTATGAGTGTGTAATTTGTATACACACACACACACACACACACACACACACACACACACACACACACACAAACACACACTAT
>NW_004797838.1:504737-505881 GCF_000002075.1 Aplysia californica
ACTGCGGTGGTGAGTTGACAGCGAGACGCCCTTCCCAGTTTTTCGGCGTAATAAGAATGTAGTTTGGATTCCGATAAAGCCGACAACTCCGATCCGAGTTTAAAGCTGCCTGCAGTCGGCCAGCTCTATGTGGGGCAAGTTGGAAATCATAAGAGAATTTTTATGCCTGTCGGCGCTTACTGAGTCAGTCTCCGAAATCGGCGTTCTCTATGTTTTCGCCCATACGCTTTCCCCCCGTTTAAAGCACAGGAACAGCTAAATGATCGACGAACTTTTACATTATGTTTTTACCCTTACCCAACCCTAACAGACTGACGCCATCTGACTAGTACAATGTTGTACGGGTGATGTGCTAGCTATAATAGTCAACACACGGTAATGCTAAGGTTAGTTTTTGTAGTTGGCAGACTGTACGCTGTTACTTTTTCTTGTAACGATTCACTTCCTCCTTATATTTATAGAGACTGGCCGAAATCCAACACGTTTTAAGAGGAGGCTAAGGACCGTGGCAGAGGGTGCCTATCCCGTGACTCGAAAGAGCAGAGGAATGTAGGACTAACATGATCGAAACCAGTGGTTTTTCAAACTTTTTTGGGTCACCGCCCCCCTTTTCACCCAGCAGAGTCCCAGCGCCCCCTACTCTGCCCCAACCATCAATCTGACATAACGACATGCATATTAGCAATCACAAATAATATTATTATTATAAAGAGAGCTCAAACAGCAGGGTACAAAACAACGTGCCTAAATTCTAATGATTTGGTTCTGAATAAGAAACTTTAGTCGGGTCATAAATCATCATCTTTATAGTATCTTAAATTAAGCTTGTACCGGTACGAGAGATATTAAAACAATTTTTCTTCAAATATTGTGCAAGAACAAACTGCTGTCATTTTATGCATATTATTGTTGTCGTCGGTATGGAATACATGTATTGTCACTTATACGGAAGTAAAGCACTAAAAAATCAGTGATCATTGGTTTGAAAACAGATTGACAATATCTTTATGAAACGTTTTCTCCCATCAACGTGCTGCAATAACGTGGCACGTGAATTGTCATCAAATATCTCACACATACAGACACGCACAAGGGGTGACTGCGAGAGTGTGGGTGGGTGGGTGTTTTGTTTGTGCGCGGGGGG
>NW_004797838.1:505981-509927 GCF_000002075.1 Aplysia californica
TAAAGTGGCTTGTGATTTGTATATCAAATATCTCCATTGCAGAACATAAAAATATATTAAGTTGTTCAAATGTGAGAAACCACAAGAAAGAAAAACGTATACATGGATCTTAGTCTGTAATCATCACCGCCATAGTAATCATCATAATCATCATCACCATCGTCATCATCATCATCACCATCGTCAGCATTAACATCAGTTTCATCAGAAGTGGCAGCACATGCACATAACAAACTGTATTAAACAAGGGAATTCTTTGTTTTAAAAAAATACACATTGCGGTATCAGTTAAGGGTAAACTACGGAGTAAGCATAATGAATACAAAAATGAGTCATTAACACTGCCCTAATAGGAAGGATGGACCTGGTGAGACGAAACCAACTTATCAACATCAGGTTTTAGATTGGTCAGCAGCAGGCGCAAATCGCCACGCTCTGTGACCCTTTGTTTGTTCCTCTGCTTCGTCAGCAACCTTGTCACTGCACTGAATCCGATTTCTACTAGATAGAAGTATAGAAGGTTGGAAAAGCGATGAAAAACAACTTGACCTTTTCCCATTTAAAAGGATATTTGTCTTGCACAATGGTTTTCAACCAGAATGACTTTTACGACTTCTTGAACAATGATTTGATTTCAAAGTAACTTTTCATTGTCAGAAGCTCTTCTTCAACAGCTTCTGGCAAGTTACCACCTGTTTCAGTGTTGAATGGGTCGAGCACCCAATCTACAATTTCAAGTCACAAAATATCAGTAAACCTTGTCTTCATTCTTACTTACTACCCATTACGCCATCTAGCGTTTAGGGCAGCAACAAAGGATGTATAGCTCTGTCTGTTTTGGGCCATCTTGGTCAACGTCTCCCACGAATGGTTCCAGGACTTCATTTCAGACTCTACTGTGCGTCTCCAGGTCACCTTGTGTCTGCCCCTCTTGCGATGTCCTTCCGGTGTCCTGTGGAGTGCAATCTTTACAGTAGAGTCTGGTTCTCTTCTCAGAAAATGCCCAATCCATCTCCATCTTCTCCTTGTTATTATGGTGGTCATGTCCTCTTGCCTACATTTCCGTAAAAGATCTGCTTTGGAAATCTTGTTGGGCCAAAAGATTCGGAGGATTTGGCGTAAGCTAGTTGTATGGGAAGAACATAGCTTGGCCCAATCATGATCAGTCATCCTCCAGCATTCAGATCCATATAGGAGGGTGGATAGTACACAGATGTTATACAGCTTTACCTTGGTCTGTATACCGATCTGTCTTGACTTCCAGATGCTGATCATGCTTCTGTGTATGGATCTTGCTTTGCCGAGTCCGTTCATTATGTCTTCCTTTGTGCCTCCGTCAATTTTAATTATGCTGCCTAGGTAGGTAAATTTGTCTGTTATAGGTAGGTCTACGTTGTTCACCCTAATCAGCGTTGGGGAACCTACATTCAGTGTCATCGCTTCTGTCTTCTTCTGTCTTCTTCTGAACCCAATCTGGGGTCCGTATTTGTGGAGTCGGTTTGTTTTTTCCTGCATGTGCTGTTTGGTAGTGTTCATATCAGCATTCAAATCTCTGAGGTGGTAGTGGTTCGTTTATATTTCTAGTTCCTCGTCAGACTCGTGTCCTTCTTTCATTGTCTCTACCAAGCCAGGAAACTGAGCAAATTCTCTTCTGCCAATGTTTCGGCGGCACATTTCAAATTTCGACAAGAATTACGAAAGCATGGATTTTGCTTTGATCAGATTGGTGTCATCCCCCTGCAGCTGCAGGTTGACCTGGTTGAACTTTGTGAAAAGATCTGCAATTTTGTTCTTGTGTTCTTTCAGTTTATTAAAGAGATCACTCTATGTTTCTTGAAAAAAACCCAACACAGAGTCAAACAGGCAGAACAATCGTGTTGAACAGTTTCCTTTTGAGAGCCACCGCACTTCAGTGTACAAAAGTAAGAATTAAAAGTCCTCGTCATATCCAGTGCACAGTTGTTGGAATATTCTCGAATTCAAAGCGTGGTCTTTGATCGTGTTCACACACTTGATGACAATGGCCAGTGTGTCATGCAGACTATCACTCAGGTTTTTTTCCCCACCAAATGCAGTCTGTGAATGACACAGTGAACAGTAAGTACTCCAGGGACTGATTTCTTCAAGAAGCTTATAAATCCACGATACCGACCTGCCATCGACGGTGCCCCATCTGTTGCACAGGCAACTATATTGGTCAGAGGAATCTGTTTCTTCTCGAAAAAATCTTGGACCACTTTGAAAATGAACTCGCCTTTGGTATCTGTTTCCAACATTTTCGCAAATAACAATTCTTGTAATATTTCCTCACCCTCTATGAACTGATATCCAGCTGAAGACTGAACTCACGTCCTTTCAGCATTTTGCACAATGATTCCTCAACATTATTTTGCGGACATGTCATCAATACGTCTTTGAACAGTATTGTCACTTAGTGGGATAACTCTCAACACAGGCTCCGGGGCACGGTGCAGGACTGTGCTGACCACCTCTCTGATCGCAGGTAATATGAGGTCTTCGCCGATAGTACGGGGTTTGCCTACCTTTGCAATTAGCAGAGATACATTATATGTTGCTTGAAAGCCTCCATCAGCTTGATCGACGTTGGCTGCAAACATTGATTTAACTGTCTTTTGTTTCTTAAAATTGAACTTTAGAGTTTTGAAGTATGCCAGGTCTTTGTCAGATTTGTCGGGATGAATATTCTTTATGTGGGCTTTGCATGATGAGAAATAAAGTTCTTAGTAGAAAGAAGTAGTGTACACTATGCCTAAGCTAAACCTAGAAACGTGTTTTGGGAATGGCCTAAAGAAAACTTCAGTCAGTAGCATTTCCCGGAGGGTATCGAGAACTTTACTTAACTGTTATCAATTTGTTTTGTTTTTTAAATGTTGCTTCTTTCCCTTCACATTTTTTTCTTTTTTGTTGTTTTACATTTCACGAAAATTTCATACCGCCCCCTTAACGCCCACTAGCGCCCCCGAATCGCCCAATTTCGCCACAGCGCCCCCAAACTGTCGCCTCTCTGGGGGCGGTAGCGCCCACTTTGAAAACCACTGACTGAACAATTAACTACTGACCAGTTGATGTAATCATTTCCAGTTGGGACTATGGCAACACTTAGATGAGGTACTGTCCAATGAACGTTATAAGAGTGGATAAACATATTTATTTATTTATTCATTCATTTGTTTATTTATGTATTCATTCATTTATTCATTCATTTATTTATATGTAAAGCATTCTCCTGTGTGTTTACTCTAAGACTAACAGCTAATTTCAAAGCCCAAAATGCTGCACACTTTGGTTTTACTATTAAACACAAAAGCGCCAAAATAATAGAATTGAGCAGGGTCAAAAAAAGAAAAGAAAAAAGAAGAGTAGGTTCAGGATAGTAATCTGATCATTGTTACTGAGAACAGCACAATGCTATTCTATACTTCTAGCCATGCAGGTACAAACAGTTGCATGCGTGTTGATGGCGTTGAGATGTTGACGATGTTGTGAGGTTTTGATATTGATGATGTTATGATGTTATGATGTTGTGATGTTGATGATGTTGATGATGTTGATGATGTTGTGATGTTGATGATGTTGTGATGTTGATGATGTTGATGATGTTGTGGTGTTGATGATGTTGTGATGTTGATGCTGTTATGATGTTGATGATATTGATGATGTTGATGATGTTGATGATGTTGATGATGTTGATGATGTTATGATGTTGATGACGTTGTGCTGTTGATGATGTTGATCATATTGTGGTGTTGATGATTTTGCGATGTTGATGACGTTGATGATGATGAAGAGGTTGATAGTGCTAGGGCAAAATGATTGACGAACGAGGTTCACCGATGTTTTTTAAACGTGACACTTGAAGGAGAAGAACTAAGCCAAGTATGCACACACACAGACACACACACACACACACACACACACACACACA
>NW_004797838.1:513701-515130 GCF_000002075.1 Aplysia californica
AATAATGTATAATAATAATAATGACATATTATTTTAAAAATTGAGGATTGATATTGCAGATAATTTCGATAGTACAGTACAGCTCTAGGCATTTTTACAATTCCTTCATCCCAACACAAAACGCACAATTGAATGAACATACATACATACATGCACTCTTTATATTAACAATAAAAATACAAGTCAAAGTACAGGTCGACATACGCTCTTTAGATTAACGCTGACATATAAGTCAATGAACATACATACATATGATCTTTAAATTAAAGATAACACATACGTCATTAAACATACATAGACTACATACAATCTTTAAATTAACGATAACACACAACTCAATGAACATACATACATACGATCTTTAGATTTACGATAACACATGTATAAGTCAATGAACATACATACATACGATCTTTAGATTTACGATAACATGTGAGTAAAAAAATATACGTACCTACGATCTTTAAATTAACGATAACACACAGCTCAATGAACATACATACATACGATCTTACTATAACATTTACGATAACATGTGAGTCAATAAATATATGTACATACGATCTTTAAATTAACAATAACATGTGAGTCGATACATATACGTACATACGATCTTTAGATTAACGATAACATGTGAGTCGATAAATATACATGTACGTACATACGATCTTTAGATTAACGATAACATGTGAGTCAATAAATATACGTACATACGATCTTTAAATTAACGATAACACACAACTCAATGAACATACATACATACGATCTTTAGGTCTACGATAACATGTGAGTCAATAAATATACGTACATACGATCTTTAAATTAACAATAACACATAAGTCAACAAACATACATACATACGATCTTTAGATTAACGATAACATGTAAATCAATAAACATACATACAAACGATCTTTAGATTAACGATAAAACACAACTCAAAGAATACGTAAACATAAACTCTTTAGATTAACGATAACACGTAATAAGCAGACTTTCTTACTACCACATCACTATGGATAACGATATTATACACATCGCTTTAAATTATGATCACATGAACACTATGAATAAGACTGACAAACTATCAAAATGGCATTTGGTAAGGTTTGTGTTTAAATGAATTTCAAATCTTGAACACAACGGGGTTTTAAACTGGCGAAGTCCAAACCATACTCCTTTATTCCCAATCCCTCCTGAGTATCACAATACATGTATTTACATACAGAGGTGGAACCTGTCTAAAACAAACATTTAATGAAGGTCCCAATAGTAAGACACGACATACTTGTCTAAGAATTCAGCGCATGAAAGAAGTAGAAAGTCTTTGGATCTAAATTTTTAGTAAGCAGGTAAACGTGACGTCCCCAGATACCCCCCCCCTTTCCCCTTGACTGCTGTCTCCAGTTACTGTAAGCGAATGTAAAAA
>NW_004797839.1:0-35544 GCF_000002075.1 Aplysia californica
TTTGCCGAGAATTGCATGTTTGCCCTCTTTGTCGTTTATAATGCATGTCGGGTTGTATGAGTCTTTCCCTACCCACACTTTTATAAAATGATATTGGGCTTTCCTTGCAGAATGGGCTTTCCTTGTCAGTTTCTCGACATATATTTCCCATGCATGTTCTTTAGCAGTTTTGATTAATCTTTTGTACTCTCTTCTCGCTTTCCTGTATTCTATATAGTGTTTTTCGGTCTTTGACTTCTGCCATTTCTTGAATTTCTTCTTTTTCATTCTAATTGCTTCTTTGGTTTCATCATTCCACCAGTATGCTGTTCTACCTTTGTTTTTCCCCTATCCGTTTGGTGCTGCAGCTGTTTTTCAGTATTTCTGACAGGGATTTTTGAATATTTGCCATTCGTCTTCTATGTCTTAGATCTCAGGTGACAGTACTTCTTGGTAATGTCATCATGGCTTTCTGCCAGTCTTCTGGGCATTTTTTTTTTGCTCCCACGCTCTATTGAAAATTCGCCTCGACCACAGTATACCGGTGTTTCCACACGCTCTAATGGCTTCCACTGTGATGTCATCTGGTCCTGGGACTGGTGTTGATTGCCTTTTCTATTTCACTGGGAAGTATTGGTGGTTCTGTTTAATCTCCATATGGTGGTTGGAACTCCTCTTGTGGTGCCATGGAACCGCTCTCGAATTTTTGGAGTTCTTTTCAAATCTTGTCTTAATTGCATGTTTGCCGAGAATTGCATGTTTGCCCTCTTTGTCGTTTATAATGCATGTCGGGTTGTATGAGTCTTTCCCTACCCACACTTTTATATAATCATCTTGGGCTTTCCTTGCAGAGTGGGCTTTCCTTGTCAGTTTCTGGCCATATATTTCCCATGCATGTTCTTTAGCAGTTTTGATTAATCTTTTGTTCTCTCTTCTCGCTTTCCTGTATTCTGTATAGTGTTTTTCGGTCTTTGACTTCTGCCATTTCTTGAATTTCTTCTTTTTCATTCTAATTGCTTCTTTGGTTTCATCATTCCACCAGTATGCTGTTCTACCTTTGTTTTTCCCCTATCCGTTTGGTGCTGCAGCTGTTTTTCAGTATTTCTGACAGGGATTTTTGAATATTTGCCATTCGTCTTCTATGTCTTAGATCTCAGGTGACAGTACTTCTTGGTAATGTCATCATGGCTTTCTGCCAGTCTTCTGGGCATTTTTTTTTTGCTCCCACGCTCTATTGAAAATTCGCCTCGACCACAGTATACCGGTGTTTCCACACGCTCTAATGGCTTCCACTGTGATGTCATCTGGTCCTGGGACTGGTGTTGATTGCCTTTTCTATTTCACTGGGAAGTATTGGTGGTTCTGTTTAATCTCCATATGGTGGTTGGAACTCCTCTTGTGGTGCCATGGAACCGCTCTCGAATTTTTGGAGTTCTTTTCAAATCTTGTCTTAATTGCATGTTTGCCGAGAATTGCATGTTTGCCCTCTTTGTCGTTTATAATGCATGTCGGGTTGTATGAGTCTTTCCCTACCCACACTTTTATATAATCATCTTGGGCTTTCCTTGCAGAGTGGGCTTTCCTTGTCAGTTTCTGGCCATATATTTCCCATGCATGTTCTTTAGCAGTTTTGATTAATCTTTTGTTCTCTCTTCTCGCTTTCCTGTATTCTGTATAGTGTTTTTCGGTCTTTGACTTCTGCCATTTCTTGAATTTCTTCTTTTTCATTCTAATTGCTTCTTTGGTTTCATCATTCCACCAGTATGCTGTTCTACCTTTGTTATTCCCCTATCCGTTTGGTGCTGCAGCTGTTTTTCAGTATTTCTGACAGGGATTTTTGAATATTTGCCATTCGTCTTCTATGTCTTTGATCTCAGGTGACAGTATTCCTTGGTAATGTCATCATGGCTTTCTGCCAGTCTTCTGGGCATTTTTTTTTTGCTCCCACGCTCTATTGAAAATTCGCCTCGACCACAGTATACCGGTGTTTCCACACGCTCTAATGGCTTCCACTGTGATGTTATCTGGTCCTGGGACTGGTGTTGATTGCCAGTAGAAGGAAGTATTGGTGGTTCTGTTTAATCTCCATATGTTGGTTGGAACTCCTCTTGTGGTGCCATGGAACCGCTCTCGAATTTTTGGAGTTCTTTTCCCATCTTGTCTTAATTGCATGTTTGCCGAGAATTGCATGTTTGCCCTCTTTGTCGTTTATAATGCATGTCAGGTTGTCTGAGTCTTTCCCTACCCACACTTTTATAAAATCATCTTGGGCTTTCCTTGCAGAATGGGCTTTCCTTGTCAGTTTCTCGCCATATATTTCCTATGCATGTTCTTTAACAGTTTTGATTAATCTTTTGTTCTCTCTTCTCGCTTTCCTGTATTCTATATAGTGTTTTTCGGTCTTTGACTTCTGCCATTTCTTGAATTTCTTCTTTTTCATTCTAATTGCTTCTTTGGTTTCATCATTCCACCAGTATGCTGTTCTACCTTTGTTATTCCCCTATCCGTTTGGTGCTGCAGCTGTTTTTCAGTATTTCTGACAGGGATTTTTGAATATTTGCCATTTGTCTTCTATGTCTTTGATCTCAGTTGACAGTACTCCTTGGTAATGTCATCATGGCTTTCTGCCAGTCTTCTGAGCATTTTTTTTGCTCCCACGCTCTATTGAAAATTCGCCTCGGCCACAGTAGGCCTATACCGGTGCATGTTTGCCGAGAATTGCATGTTTGCCCTCTTTGTCGTTTATAATGCATGTCAGGTTGTCTGAGTCTTTCCCTACCCACACTTTTATAAAATCATCTTGGGCTTTCCTTGCAGAATGGGCTTTCCTTGTCAGTTTCTCGCCATATATTTCCTATGCATGTTCTTTAACAGTTTTGATTAATCTTTTGTTCTCTCTTCTCGCTTTCCTGTATTCTATATAGTGTTTTTCGGTCTTTGACTTCTGCCATTTCTTGAATTTCTTCTTTTTCATTCTAATTGCTTCTTTGGTTTCATCATTCCACCAGTATGCTGTTCTACCTTTGTTTTTCCCCTATCCGTTTGGTGCTGCAGCTGTTTTTCAGTATTTCTGACAGGGATTTTTGAATATTTGCCATTTGTCTTCTATGTCTTTGATCTCAGTTGACAGTACTCCTTGGTAATGTCATCATGGCTTTCTGCCAGTCTTCTGAGCATTTTTTTTGCTCCCACGCTCTATTGAAAATTCGCCTCGGCCACAGTATACCGGTGTTTCCACACGCTCTAATGGGTTCCACTGTGATGTTATCTGGTCCTGGGACTGGTGTTGATTGCCTTTTCTATTTCACTGGGAAGTGTTGGTGGTTCTGTTTAATCTCCATATGGTGGTTGGAACTCCTCTTGTGGTGCCATGGAACCGCTCTTGAATTTTTGGAGTTCTTTTCCCATCTTGTCTTAATTGCATGTTTGCCGAGAATTGCATGTTTGCCCTCTTTGTCGTTTATAATGCATGTCGGGTTGTACGAGTCTTTCCCTACCCACAGTTTTATAAAATGATATTGGGCTTTCCTTGCAGAATGGGCTTTCCTTGTCAGTTTCTCGACATATATTTCCCATGCATGTTCTTTAGCAGTTTTGATTAATCTTTTGTACTCTCTTCTCGCTTTCCTGTATTCTATATAGTGTTTTTCGGTCTTTGACTTCTGCCATTTCTTGAATTTCTTCTTTTTCATTCTAATTGCTTCTTTGGTTTTCATCATTCCACCAGTATGCTGTTCTACCTTTGTTTTTCCCCTATCCGTTTGGTGCTGCAGCTGTTTTTCAGTATTTCTGACAGGGATTTTTGAATATTTGCCATTCGTCTTCTATGTCTTTGATCTCAGGTGACAGTACTCCTTGGTAATGTCATCATGGCTTTCTGCCAGTCTTCTGAGCATTTTTTTTGCTCCCACGCTCTATTGAAAATTCGCCTCGGCCACAGTATACCGGTGTTTCCACACGCTCTAATGGGTTCCACTGTGATGTTATCTGGTCCTGGGACTGGTGTTGATTGCCTTTTCTATTTCACTGGGAAGTGTTGGTGGTTCTGTTTAATCTCCATATGGTGGTTGGAACTCCTCTTGTGGTGCCATGGAACCGCTCTTGAATTTTTGGAGTTCTTTTCCCATCTTGTCTTAATTGCATGTTTGCCGAGAATTGCATGTTTGCCCTCTTTGTCGTTTATAATGCATGTCGGGTTGTACGAGTCTTTCCCTACCCACAGTTTTATAAAATGATATTGGGCTTTCCTTGCAGAATGGGCTTTCCTTGTCAGTTTCTCGACATATATTTCCCATGCATGTTCTTTAGCAGTTTTGATTAATCTTTTGTACTCTCTTCTCGCTTTCCTGTATTCTATATAGTGTTTTTCGGTCTTTGACTTCTGCCATTTCTTGAATTTCTTCTTTTTCATTCTAATTGCTTCTTTGGTTTCATCATTCCACCAGTATGCTGTTCTACCTTTGTTTTTCCCCTATCCGTTTGGTGCTGCAGCTGTTTTTCAGTATTTCTGACAGGGATTTTTGAATATTTGCCATTCGTCTTCTATGTCTTTGATCTCAGGTGACAGTACTCCTTGGTAATGTCATCATGGCTTTCTGCCAGTCTTCTGAGCATTTTTTTTGCTCCCACGCTCTATTGAAAATTCGCCTCGGCCACAGTATACCGGTGTTTCCACACGCTCTAATGGGTTCCACTGTGATGTTATCTGGTCCTGGGACTGGTGTTGATTGCCTTTTCTATTTCACTGGGAAGTGTTGGTGGTTCTGTTTAATCTCCATATGGTGGTTGGAACTCCTCTTGTGGTGCCATGGAACCGCTCTTGAATTTTTGGAGTTCTTTTCCCATCTTGTCTTAATTGCATGTTTGCCGAGAATTGCATGTTTGCCCTCTTTGTCGTTTATAATGCATGTCGGGTTGTACGAGTCTTTCCCTACCCACAGTTTTATAAAATGATATTGGGCTTTCCTTGCAGAATGGGCTTTCCTTGTCAGTTTCTCGACATATATTTCCCATGCATGTTCTTTAGCAGTTTTGATTAATCTTTTGTACTCTCTTCTCGCTTTCCTGTATTCTATATAGTGTTTTTCGGTCTTTGACTTCTGCCATTTCTTGAATTTCTTCTTTTTCATTCTAATTGCTTCTTTGGTTTCATCATTCCACCAGTATGCTGTTCTACCTTTGTTTTTCCCCTATCCGTTTGGTGCTGCAGCTGTTTTTCAGTATTTCTGACAGGGATTTTTGAATATTTGCCATTCGTCTTCTATGTCTTTGATCTCAGGTGACAGTATTCCTTGGTAATGTCATCATGGCTTTCTGCCAGTCTTCTGGGCATTTTTTTTGCTCCCACGCTCTATTGAAAATTCGCCTCGGCCACAGTATACCGGTTTTTCCACACGCTCTAATGGGTTCCACTGTGATGTTATCTGGTCCTGGGACTGGTGTTGATTGCCTTTTCTATTTCACTGGGAAGTGTTGGTGGTTCTGTTTAATCTCCATATGGTGGTTGGAACTCCTCTTGTGGTGCCATGGAACCGCTCTTGAATTTTTGGAGTTCTTTTCCCATCTTGTCTTAATTGCATGTTTGCCGAGAATTTCATGTTTGCCCTCTTTGTCGTTTATAATGCATGTCGGGTTGTACGAGTCTTTCCCTACCCACAGTTTTATAAAATGATATTGGGCTTTCCTTGCAGAATGGGCTTTCCTTGTCAGTTTCTCGACATATATTTCCCATGCATGTTCTTTAGCAGTTTTGATTAATCTTTTGTACTCTCTTCTCGCTTTCCTGTATTCTATATAGTGTTTTTCGGTCTTTGACTTCTGCCATTTCTTGAATTTCTTCTTTTTCATTCTAATTGCTTCTTTGGTTTCATCATTCCACCAGTATGCTGTTCTACCTTTGTTTTTCCCCTATCCGTTTGGTGCTGCAGCTGTTTTTCAGTATTTCTGACAGGGATTTTTGAATATTTGCCATTCGTCTTCTATGTCTTTGATCTCAGGTGACAGTATTCCTTGGTAATGTCATCATGGCTTTCTGCCAGTCTTCTGGGCATTTTTTTTGCTCCCACGCTCTATTGAAAATTCGCCTCGGCCACAGTATACCGGTTTTTCCACACGCTCTAATGGGTTCCACTGTGATGTTATCTGGTCCTGGGACTGGTGTTGTTTGCCTTTTCTATTTCACTGGGAAGTGTTGGTGGTTCTGTTTAATCTCCATATGGTGGTTGGAACTCCTCTTGTGGTGCCATGGAACCGCTCTTGAATTTTTGGAGTTCTTTTCCCATCTTGTCTTAATTGCATGTTTGCCGAGAATTTCATGTTTGCCCTCTTTGTCGTTTATAATGCATGTCGGGTTGTACGAGTCTTTCCCTACCCACAGTTTTATAAAATGATATTGGGCTTTCCTTGCAGAATGGGCTTTCCTTGTCAGTTTCTCGACATATATTTCCCATGCATGTTCTTTAGCAGTTTTGATTAATCTTTTGTACTCTCTTCTCGCTTTCCTGTATTCTATATAGTGTTTTTCGGTCTTTGACTTCTGCCATTTCTTGAATTTCTTCTTTTTCATTCTAATTGCTTCTTTGGTTTCATCATTCCACCAGTATGCTGTTCTACCTTTGTTATTCCCCTATCCGTTTGGTGCTGCAGCTGTTTTTCAGTATTTCTGACAGGGATTTTTGAATATTTGCCATTCGTCTTCTATGTCTTTGATCTCAGGTGACAGTACTCCTTGGTAATGTCATCATGGCTTTCTGCCAGTCTTCTGAGCATTTTTTTTGCTCCCACGCTCTATTGAAAATTCGCCTCGGCCACAGTATACCGGTTTTTCCACACGCTCTAATGGGTTCCACTGTGATGTTATCTGGTCCTGGGACTGGTGTTGATTGCCTTTTCTATTTCACTGGGAAGTGTTGGTGGTTCTGTTTAATCTCCATATGGTGGTTGGAACTCCTCTTGTGGTGCCATGGAACCGCTCTTGAATTTTTGGAGTTCTTTTCCCATCTTGTCTTAATTGCATGTTTGCCGAGAATTTCATGTTTGCCCTCTTTGTCGTTTATAATGCATGTCGGGTTGTACGAGTCTTTCCCTACCCACAGTTTTATAAAATGATATTGGGCTTTCCTTGCAGAATGGGCTTTCCTTGTCAGTTTCTCGCCATATATTTCCTATGCATGTTCTTTAGCAGTTTTGATTAATCTTTTGTTCTCTCTTCTCGCTTTCCTGTATTCTATATAGTGTTTTTCGGTCTTTGACTTCTGCCATTTCTTGAATTTCTTCTTTTTCATTCTAATTGCTTCTTTGGTTTCATCATTCCACCAGTATGCTGTTCTACCTTTGTTTTTCCCCTATCCGTTTGGTGCTGCAGCTGTTTTTCAGTATTTCTGACAGGGATTTTTGAATATTTGCCATTCGTCTTCTATGTCTTTGATCTCAGGTGACAGTATTCCTTGGTAATGTCATCATGGCTTTCTGCCAGTCTTCTGGGCATTTTTTTTGCTCCCACGCTCTATTGAAAATTCGCCTCGGCCACAGTATACCGGTTTTTCCACACGCTCTAATGGGTTCCACTGTGATGTTATCTGGTCCTGGGACTGGTGTTGTTTGCCTTTTCTATTTCACTGGGAAGTGTTGGTGGTTCTGTTTAATCTCCATATGGTGGTTGGAACTCCTCTTGTGGTGCCATGGAACCGCTCTTGAATTTTTGGAGTTCTTTTCCCATCTTGTCTTAATTGCATGTTTGCCGAGAATTTCATGTTTGCCCTCTTTGTCGTTTATAATGCATGTCGGGTTGTACGAGTCTTTCCCTACCCACAGTTTTATAAAATGATATTGGGCTTTCCTTGCAGAATGGGCTTTCCTTGTCAGTTTCTCGCCATATATTTCCCATGCATGTTCTTTAGCAGTTTTGATTAATCTTTTGTACTCTCTTCTCGCTTTCCTGTATTCTATATAGTGTTTTTCGGTCTTTGACTTCTGCCATTTCTTGAATTTCTTCTTTTTCATTCTAATTGCTTCTTTGGTTTCATCATTCCACCAGTATGCTGTTCTACCTTTGTTTTTCCCCTATCCGTTTGGTGCTGCAGCTGTTTTTCAGTATTTCTGACAGGGATTTTTGAATATTTGCCATTCGTCTTCTATGTCTTTGATCTCAGGTGACAGTATTCCTTGGTAATGTCATCATGGCTTTCTGCCAGTCTTCTGGGCATTTTTTTTTTGCTCCCACGCTCTATTGAAAATTCGCCTAGGCCACAGTATACCGGTGTTTCCACACGCTCTAATGGCTTCCACTGTGATGTTATCTGGTCCTGGGACTGGTGTTGATTGCCAGTAATTGTCAGTTTCTCGACATATATTTCCCATGCATGTTCTTTAGCAGTTTTGATTAATCTTTTGTACTCTCTTCTCGCTTTCCTGTATTCTATATAGTGTTTTTCGGTCTTTGACTTCTGCCATTTCTTGAATTTCTTCTTTTTCATTCTAATTGCTTCTTTGGTTTCATCATTCCACCAGTATGCTGGTCTACCTTTGTTTTTCCCCTATCCGTTTGGTGCTGCAGCTGTTTTTCAGTATTTCTGACAGGGATTTTTGAATATTTGCCATTCGTCTTCTATGTCTTTGATCTCAGGTGACAGTATTCCTTGGTAATGTCATCATGGCTTTCTGCCAGTCTTCTGGGCATTTTTTTTTTGCTCATACGCTCTATTGAAAATTCGCCTAGGCCACAGTATACCGGTGTTTCCACACGCTCTAATGGCTTCCACTGTGATGTTATCTGGTCCTGGGACTGGTGTTGATTGCCTTTTCTATTTCACTGGGAAGTGTTGGTGGTTCTGTTTAATCTCCATATGGTGGTTGGAACTCCTCTTGTGGTGCCATGGAACCGCTCTTGAATTTTTGGAGTTCTTTTCCCATCTTGTCTTAATTGCATGTTTGCCGAGAATTGCATGTTTGCCCTCTTTGTCGTTTATAATGCATGTCGGGTTGTACGAGTCTTTCCCTACCCACAGTTTTATAAAATGATATTGGGCTTTCCTTGCAGAATGGGCTTTCCTTGTCAGTTTCTCGACATATATTTCCCATGCATGTTCTTTAGCAGTTTTGATTAATCTTTTGTACTCTCTTCTCGCTTTCCTGTATTCTATATAGTGTTTTTCGGTCTTTGACTGCTGCCATTTCTTGAATTTCTTCTTTTTCATTCTAATTGCTTCTTTGGTTTCATCATTCCACCAGTATGCTGTTCTACCTTTGTTTTTCCCCTATCCGTTTGGTGCTGCAGCTGTTTTTCAGTATTTCTGACAGGGATTTTTGAATATTTGCCATTCGTCTTCTATGTCTTTGATCTCAGGTGACAGTATTCCTTGGTAATGTCATCATGGCTTTCTGCCAGTCTTCTGGGCATTTTTTTTTTGCTCATACGCTCTATTGAAAATTCGCCTAGGCCACAGTATACCGGTGTTTCCACACGCTCTAATGGCTTCCACTGTGATGTTATCTGGTCCTGGGACTGGTGTTGATTGCCTTTTCTATTTCACTGGGAAGTGTTGGTGGTTCTGTTTAATCTCCATATGGTGGTTGGAACTCCTCTTGTGGTGCCATGGAACCGCTCTTGAATTTTTGGAGTTCTTTTCCCATCTTGTCTTAATTGCATGTTTGCCGAGAATTTCATGTTTGCCCTCTTTGTCGTTTATAATGCATGTCGGGTTGTACGAGTCTTTCCCTACCCACAGTTTTATAAAATGATATTGGGCTTTCCTTGCAGAATGGGCTTTCCTTGTCAGTTTCTCGACATATATTTCCCATGCATGTTCTTTAGCAGTTTTGATTAATCTTTTGTACTCTCTTCTCGCTTTCCTGTATTCTATATAGTGTTTTTCGGTCTTTGACTGCTGCCATTTCTTGAATTTCTTCTTTTTCATTCTAATTGCTTCTTTGGTTTCATCATTCCACCAGTATGCTGTTCTACCTTTGTTTTTCCCCTATCCGTTTGGTGCTGCAGCTGTTTTTCAGTATTTCTGACAGGGATTTTTGAATATTTGCCATTCGTCTTCTATGTCTTTGATCTCAGGTGACAGTATTCCTTGGTAATGTCATCATGGCTTTCTGCCAGTCTTCTGGGCATTTTTTTTTTGCTCATACGCTCTATTGAAAATTCGCCTAGGCCACAGTATACCGGTGTTTCCACACGCTCTAATGGCTTCCACTGTGATGTTATCTGGTCCTGGGACTGGTGTTGATTGCCTTTTCTATTTCACTGGGAAGTGTTGGTGGTTCTGTTTAATCTCCATATGGTGGTTGGAACTCCTCTTGTGGTGCCATGGAACCGCTCTTGAATTTTTGGAGTTCTTTTCCCATCTTGTCTTAATTGCATGTTTGCCGAGAATTGCATGTTTGCCCTCTTTGTCGTTTATAATGCATGTCGGGTTGTACGAGTCTTTCCCTACCCACAGTTTTATAAAATGATATTGGGCTTTCCTTGCAGAATGGGCTTTCCTTGTCAGTTTCTCGACATATATTTCCCATGCATGTTCTTTAGCAGTTTTGATTAATCTTTTGTACTCTCTTCTCGCTTTCCTGTATTCTATATAGTGTTTTTCGGTCTTTGACTGCTGCCATTTCTTGAATTTCTTCTTTTTCATTCTAATTGCTTCTTTGGTTTCATCATTCCACCAGTATGCTGTTCTACCTTTGTTTTTCCCCTATCCGTTTGGTGCTGCAGCTGTTTTTCAGTATTTCTGACAGGGATTTTTGAATATTTGCCATTCGTCTTCTATGTCTTTGATCTCAGGTGACAGTATTCCTTGGTAATGTCATCATGGCTTTCTGCCAGTCTTCTGGGCATTTTTTTTTGCTCCCACGCTTTATTGAAAATTCGTCTCGGCCACAGTAGGCCTATACCGGTGCATGTTTGCCGAGAATTGCATGTTTGCCCTCTTTGTCGTTTATAATGCATGTCAGGTTGTCTGAGTCTTTCCCTACCCACACTTTTATAAAATCATCTTGGGCTTTCCTTGCAGAATGGGCTTTCCTTGTCAGTTTCTCGCCATATATTTCCTATGCATGTTCTTTAGCAGTTTTGATTAATCTTTTGTTCTCTCTTCTCGCTTTCCTGTATTCTATATAGTGTTTTTCGGTCTTTGACTTCTGCCATTTCTTGAATTTCTTCTTTTTCATTCTAATTGCTTCTTTGGTTTCATCATTCCACCAGTATGCTGTTCTACCTTTGTTTTTCCCCTATCCGTTTGGTGCTGCAGCTGTTTTTCAGTATTTCTGACAGGGATTTTTGAATATTTGCCATTCGTCTTCTATGTCTTTGATCTCAGGTGACAGTATTCCTTGGTAATGTCATCATGGCTTTCTGCCAGTCTTCTGGGCATTTTTTTTTGCTCCCACGCTTTATTGAAAATTCGTCTCGGCCACAGTAGGCCTATACCGGTGCATGTTTGCCGAGAATTGCATGTTTGCCCTCTTTGTCGTTTATAATGCATGTCAGGTTGTCTGAGTCTTTCCCTACCCACACTTTTATAAAATCATCTTGGGCTTTCCTTGCAGAATGGGCTTTCCTTGTCAGTTTCTCGCCATATATTTCCTATGCATGTTCTTTAGCAGTTTTGATTAATCTTTTGTTCTCTCTTCTCGCTTTCCTGTATTCTATATAGTGTTTTTCGGTCTTTGACTTCTGCCATTTCTTGAATTTCTTCTTTTTCATTCTAATTGCTTCTTTGGTTTCATCATTCCACCAGTATGCTGTTCTACCTTTGTTATTCCCCTATCCGTTTGGTGCTGCAGCTGTTTTTCAGTATTTCTGACAGGGATTTTTGAATATTTGCCATTTGTCTTCTATGTCTTTGATCTCAGTTGACAGTACTCCTTGGTAATGTCATCATGGCTTTCTGCCAGTCTTCTGAGCATTTTTTTTGCTCCCACGCTCTATTGAAAATTCGCCTCGGCCACAGTATACCGGTGTTTCCACACGCTCTAATGGGTTCCACTGTGATGTTATCTGGTCCTGGGACTGGTGTTGATTGCCTTTTCTATTTCACTGGGAAGTGTTGGTGG
Organism: Aplysia californica; assembly: GCF_000002075.1. Classification (NCBI taxonomy): domain Eukaryota; kingdom Metazoa; phylum Mollusca; class Gastropoda; order Aplysiida; family Aplysiidae; genus Aplysia; species Aplysia californica. The sequence goes on from NW_004797839.1 coordinate 12,034, forward strand.
TTCTGTTTAATCTCCATATGGTGGTTGGAACTCCTCTTGTGGTGCCATGGAACCGCTCTTGAATTTTTGGAGTTCTTTTCCCATCTTGTCTTAATTGCATGTTTGCCGAGAATTGCATGTTTGCCCTCTTTGTCGTTTATAATGCATGTCGGGTTGTACGAGTCTTTCCCTACCCACAGTTTTATAAAATGATATTGGGCTTTCCTTGCAGAATGGGCTTTCCTTTTCAGTTTCTCGACATATATTTCCCATGCATGTTCTTTAGCAGTTTTGATTAATCTTTTGTACTCTCTTCTCGCTTTCCTGTATTCTATATAGTGTTTTTCGGTCTCTGACTGCTGCCATTTCTTGAATTTCTTCTTTTTCATTCTAATTGCTTCTTTGGTTTCATCATTCCACCAGTATGCTGTTCTACCTTTGTTTTTCCCCTATCCGTTTGGTGCTGCAGCTGTTTTTCAGTATTTCTGACAGGGATTTTTGAATATTTGCCATTCGTCTTCTATGTCTTTGATCTCAGGTGACAGTACTCCTTGGTAATGTCATCATGGCTTTCTGCCAGTCTTCTGAGCATTTTTTTTGCTCCCATGCTCTATTGAAAATTCGCCTCGGCCACAGTATACCGGTGTTTCCACACGCTCTAATGGGTTCCACTGTGATGTTATCTGGTCCTGGGACTGGTGTTGATTACCTTTTCTATTTCACTGGGAAGTGTTGGTGGTTCTGTTTAATCTCCATATGGTGGTTGGAACTCCTCTTGTGGTGCCATGGAACCGCTCTTGAATTTTTGGAGTTCTTTTCCCATCTTGTCTTAATTGCATGTTTGCCGAGAATTGCATGTTTGCCCTCTTTGTCGTTTATAATGCATGTCGGGTTGTACGAGTCTTTCCCTACCCACAGTTTTATAAAATGATATTGGGCTTTCCTTGCAGAATGGGCTTTCCTTTTCAGTTTCTCGACATATATTTCCCATGCATGTTCTTTAGCAGTTTTGATTAATCTTTTGTACTCTCTTCTCGCTTTCCTGTATTCTATATAGTGTTTTTCGGTCTCTGACTGCTGCCATTTCTTGAATTTCTTCTTTTTCATTCTAATTGCTTCTTTGGTTTCATCATTCCACCAGTATGCTGTTCTACCTTTGTTTTTCCCCTATCCGTTTGGTGCTGCAGCTGTTTTTCAGTATTTCTGACAGGGATTTTTGAATATTTGCCATTCGTCTTCTATGTCTTTGATCTCAGGTGACAGTACTCCTTGGTAATGTCATCATGGCTTTCTGCCAGTCTTCTGAGCATTTTTTTTGCTCCCATGCTCTATTGAAAATTCGCCTCGGCCACAGTATACCGGTGTTTCCACACGCTCTAATGGGTTCCACTGTGATGTTATCTGGTCCTGGGACTGGTGTTGATTACCTTTTCTATTTCACTGGGAAGTGTTGGTGGTTCTGTTTAATCTCCATATGGTGGTTGGAACTCCTCTTGTGGTGCCATGGAACCGCTCTTGAATTTTTGGAGTTCTTTTCCCATCTTGTCTTAATTGCATGTTTGCCGAGAATTGCATGTTTGCCCTCTTTGTCGTTTATAATGCATGTCGGGTTGTACGAGTCTTTCCCTACACACAGTTTTATAAAATGATATTGGGCTTTCCTTGCAGAATGGGCTTTCCTTGTCAGTTTCATGACATATATTTCCCATGCATGTTCTTTAGCAGTTTTGATTAATCTTTTGTACTCTCTTCTCGCTTTCCTGTATTCTATATAGTGTTTTTCGGTCTCTGACTGCTGCCATTTCTTGAATTTCTTCTTTTTCATTCTAATTGCTTCTTTGGTTTCATCATTCCACCAGTATGCTGTTCTACCTTTGTTTTTCCCCTATCCGTTTGGTGCTGCAGCTGTTTTTCAGTATTTCTGACAGGGATTTTTGAATATTTGCCATTCGTCTTCTATGTCTTTGATCTCAGGTGACAGTACTCCTTGGTAATGTCATCATGGCTTTCTGCCAGTCTTCTGAGCATTTTTTTTGCTCCCATGCTCTATTGAAAATTCGCCTCGGCCACAGTATACCGGTGTTTCCACACGCTCTAATGGGTTCCACTGTGATGTTATCTGGTCCTGGGACTGGTGTTGATTACCTTTTCTATTTCACTGGGAAGTGTTGGTGGTTCTGTTTAATCTCCATATGGTGGTTGGAACTCCTCTTGTGGTGCCATGGAACCGCTCTTGAATTTTTGGAGTTCTTTTCCCATCTTGTCTTAATTGCATGTTTGCCGAGAATTGCATGTTTGCCCTCTTTGTCGTTTATAATGCATGTCGGGTTGTACGAGTCTTTCCCTACACACAGTTTTATAAAATGATATTGGGCTTTCCTTGCAGAATGGGCTTTCCTTGTCAGTTTCATGACATATATTTCCCATGCATGTTCTTTAGCAGTTTTGATTAATCTTTTGTACTCTCTTCTCGCTTTCCTGTATTCTATATAGTGTTTTTCGGTATTTGACTTCTGCCATTTCTTGAATTTCTTCTTTTTCATTCTAATTGCTTCTTTGGTTTCATCATTCCACCAGTATGCTGTTCTACCTTTGTTTTTCCCCTATCCGTTTGGTGCTGCAGCTGTTTTTCAGTATTTCTGACAGGGATTTTTGAATATTTGCCATTCGTCTTCTATGTCTTTGATCTCAGGTGACAGTACTCCTTGGTAATGTCATCATGGCTTTCTGCCAGTCTTCTGAGCATTTTTTTTGCTCCCATGCTCTATTGAAAATTCGCCTCGGCCACAGTATACCGGTGTTTCCACACGCTCTAATGGGTTCCACTGTGATGTTATCTGGTCCTGGGACTGGTGTTGATTACCTTTTCTATTTCACTGGGAAGTGTTGGTGGTTCTGTTTAATCTCCATATGGTGGTTGGAACTCCTCTTGTGGTGCCATGGAACCGCTCTTGAATTTTTGGAGTTCTTTTCCCATCTTGTCTTAATTGCATGTTTGCCGAGAATTGCATGTTTGCCCTCTTTGTCGTTTATAATGCATGTCGGGTTGTACGAGTCTTTCCCTACACACAGTTTTATAAAATGATATTGGGCTTTCCTTGCAGAATGGGCTTTCCTTGTCAGTTTCATGACATATATTTCCCATGCATGTTCTTTAGCAGTTTTGATTAATCTTTTGTACTCTCTTCTCGCTTTCCTGTATTCTATATAGTGTTTTTCGGTATTTGACTTCTGCCATTTCTTGAATTTCTTCTTTTTCATTCTAATTGCTTCTTTGGTTTCATCATTCCACCAGTATGCTGTTCTACCTTTGTTTTTCCCCTATCTGTTTGGTGCTTGAATATTTGACATTCGTCTTCTATGTCTTTGATCTCAGGTGACAGTATTCCTTGGTAATGTCATCATGGCTTTCTGCCAGTCTTCTGGGCATTTTTTTTTGCTCCCACACTCTATTGAAAATTCGCCTAGGCCACAGTATACCGGTGTTTCCACACGCTCTAATGGGTTCCACTGTGATGTTATCTGGTCCTGGGACTGGTGTTGATTGCCTTTTCTATTTCACTGGGAAGTGTTGGTGGTTCTGTTTAATCTCCATATGGTGGTTGGAACTCCTCTTGTGGTGCCATGGAACCGCTCTTGAATTTTTGGAGTTCTTTTCCCATCTTGTCTTAATTGCATGTTTGCCGAGAATTGCATGTTTGCCCTCTTTGTCGTTTATAATGCATGTCGGGTTGTACGAGTCTTTCCCTACACACAGTTTTATAAAATGATATTGGGCTTTCCTTGCAGAATGGGCTTTCCTTGTCAGTTTCATGACATATATTTCCCATGCATGTTCTTTAGCAGTTTTGATTAATCTTTTGTACTCTCTTTTCGCTTTCCTGTATTCTATATAGTGTTTTTCGGTATTTGACTTCTGCCATTTCTTGAATTTCTTCTTTTTCATTCTAATTGCTTCTTTGGTTTCATCATTCCACCAGTATGCTGTTCTACCTTTGTTTTTCCCCTATCTGTTTGGTGCTTGAATATTTGACATTCGTCTTCTATGTCTTTGATCTCAGGTGACAGTATTCCTTGGTAATGTCATCATGGCTTTCTGCCAGTCTTCTGGGCATTTTTTTTTGCTCCCACACTCTATTGAAAATTCGCCTAGGCCACAGTATACCGGTGTTTCCACACGCTCTAATGGGTTCCACTGTGATGTTATCTGGTCCTGGGACTGGTGTTGATTGCCTTTTCTATTTCACTGGGAAGTGTTGGTGGTTCTGTTTAATCTCCATATGGTGGTTGGAACTCCTCTTGTGGTGCCATGGAACCGCTCTTGAATTTTTGGAGTTCTTTTCCCATCTTGTCTTAATTGCATGTTTGCCGAGAATTGCATGTTTGCCCTCTTTGTCGTTTATAATGCATGTCGGGTTGTACGAGTCTTTCCCTACCCACAGTTTTATAAAATGATATTGGGCTTTCCTTGCAGAATGGGCTTTCCTTGTCAGTTTCTCGACATATATTTCCCATGCATGTTCTTTAGCAGTTTTGATTAATCTTTTGTACTCTCTTCTCGCTTTCCTGTATTCTATATAGTGTTTTTCGGTCTTTGACTGCTGCCATTTCTTGAATTTCTTCTTTTTCATTCTAATTGCTTCTTTGGTTTCATCATTCCACCAGTATGCTGTTCTACCTTTGTTTTTCCCCTATCCGTTTGGTGCTGCAGCTGTTTTTCAGTATTTCTGACAGGGATTTTTGAATATTTGCCATTTGTCTTCTATGTCTTTGATCTCAGGTGACAGTACTCCTTGGTAATGTCATCATGGCTTTCTGCCAGTCTTCTGGGCATTTTTTTGTTGCTCCCACGCTCTATTGAAAATTCGCCTAGGCCACAGTATACCGGTGTTTCCACACGCTCTAATGGCTTCCACTGTGATGTTATCTGGTCCTGGGACTGGTGTTGATTGCCAGTAGAAGGAAGTATTGGTGGTTCTGTTTAATCTCCATATGTTGGTTGGAACTCCTCTTGTGGTGCCATGGAACCGCTCTCGAATTTTTGGAGTTCTTTTCCCATCTTGTCTTAATTGCATGTTTGCCCTCTTTGTCGTTTATAATGCATGTCGGGTTGTATGAGTCTCTCCCTACCCACACTTTTATACAATCATCTTGGGCTTTCTTTGCAGAGTGGGCTTTCCTTGTCAGTTTCTCGCCATATATTTCCCATGCATGTTCTTTAGCAGTTTTGATTAATCTTTTGTTCTCTCTACTCGCTTCCCTGTATTCTATATAGTGTTCTTCGGTCTTTGACGTCTGCCATTTCTTGAATGTCTTCTTTTTCATTCTAATTGCTTCTTTGGTTTCATCATTCCACCAGTATGCTGTTCTACCCTTGTTTTTCCCCTATCCGTTTGGTGCTGCAGCTGTTTTTCGGTATTTCTGACAGGGATTTTTGAATATTTGCCATTCGTCTTCTATGTCTTTGATCTCAGGTGACAGTACTCCTTGGTAATGTCATCATGGCAGAAGCCAGTCTTCTGAGCATTTTTTTTGCTCCCACGCTCTATTGAAAATTCGCCTCGGCCACAGTATACCGGTGTTTCCACACGCTCTAATGGGTTCCACTGTGATGTTATCTGGTCCTGGGACTGGTGTTGATTGCCTTTTCTATTTCACTGGGAAGTGTTGGTGGTTCTGTTTAATCTCCATATGGTGGTTGGAACTCCTCTTGTGGTGCCATGGAACCGCTCTTGAATTTTTGGAGTTCTTTTCCCATCTTGTCTTAATTGCATGTTTGCCGAGAATTGCATGTTTGCCCTCTTTGTCGTTTATAATGCATGTCGGGTTGTACGAGTCTTTCCCTACCCACAGTTTTATAAAATGATATTGGGCTTTCCTTGCAGAATGGGCTTTCCTTGTCAGTTTCTCGACATATATTTCCCATGCATGTTCTTTAGCAGTTTTGATTAATCTTTTGTTCTCTCTACTCGCTTCCCTGTATTCTATATAGTGTTCTTCGGTCTTTGACGTCTGCCATTTCTTGAATGTCTTCTTTTTCATTCTAATTGCTTCTTTGGTTTCATCATTCCACCAGTATGCTGTTCTACCCTTGTTTTTCCCCTATCCGTTTGGTGCTGCAGCTGTTTTTCAGTATTTCTGACAGGGATTTTTGAATATTTGCCATTCGTCTTCTATGTCTTTGATCTCAGGTGACAGTACTCCTTGGTAATGTCATCATGGCAGAAGCCAGTCTTCTGAGCATTTTTTTTGCTCCCACGCTCTATTGAAAATTCGCCTCGGCCACAGTATACCGGTGTTTCCACACGCTCTAATGGGTTCCACTGTGATGTTATCTGGTCCTGGGACTGGTGTTGATTGCCTTTTCTATTTCACTGGGAAGTGTTGGCGGTTCTGTTTAATCTCCATATTGTGGTTGGAACTCCTCTTGTGGTGCCATGGAACCGCTCTTGAATTTTTGGAGTTCTTTTCCCATCTTGTCTTAATTGCATGTTTGCCGAGAATTGCATGTTTGCCCTCTTTGTCGTTTATAATGCATGTCGGGTTGTACGAGTCTTTCCCTACCCACAGTTTTATAAAATGATATTGGGCTTTCCTTGCAGAATGGGCTTTCCTTGTCAGTTTCTCGACATATATTTCCCATGCATGTTCTTTAGCAGTTTTGATTAATCTTTTGTTCTCTCTACTCGCTTCCCTGTATTCTATATAGTGTTCTTCGGTCTTTGACGTCTGCCATTTCTTGAATGTCTTCTTTTTCATTCTAATTGCTTCTTTGGTTTCATCATTCCACCAGTATGCTGTTCTACCCGTGTTTTTCCCCTATCCGTTTGGTGCTGCAGCTGTTTTTCGGTATTTCTGACAGGGATTTTTGAATATTTGCCATTCGTCTTCTATGTCTTTGATCTCAGGTGACAGTACTCCTTGGTAATGTCATCATGGCAGAAGCCAGTCTTCTGAGCATTTTTTTTGCTCCCACGCTCTATTGAAAATTCGCCTCGGCCACAGTATACCGGTGTTTCCACACGCTCTAATGGGTTCCACTGTGATGTTATCTGGTCCTGGGACTGGTGTTGATTGCCTTTTCTATTTCACTGGGAAGTGTTGGCGGTTCTGTTTAATCTCCATATTGTGGTTGGAACTCCTCTTGTGGTGCCATGGAACCGCTCTTGAATTTTTGGAGTTCTTTTCCCATCTTGTCTTAATTGCATGTTTGCCGAGAATTGCATGTTTGCCCTCTTTGTCGTTTATAATGCATGTCGGGTTGTATGAGTCTCTCCCTACCCACACTTTTATACAATCATCTTGGGCTTTCTTTGCAGAGTGGGCTTTCCTTGTCAGTTTCTCGCCATATATTTCCCATGCATGTTCTTTAGCAGTTTTGATTAATCTTTTGTTCTCTCTACTCGCTTCCCTGTATTCTATATAGTGTTCTTCGGTCTTTGACGTCTGCCATTTCTTGAATGTCTTCTTTTTCATTCTAATTGCTTCTTTGGTTTCATCATTCCACCAGTATGCTGTTCTACCCTTGTTTTTCCCCTATCCGTTTGGTGCTGCAGCTGTTTTTCGGTATTTCTGACAGGGATTTTTGAATATTTGCCATTCGTCTTCTATGTCTTTGATCTCAGGTGACAGTACTCCTTGGTAATGTCATCATGGCAGAAGCCAGTCTTCTGAGCATTTTTTTTGCTCCCACGCTCTATTGAAAATTCGCCTCGGCCACAGTATACCGGTGTTTCCACACGCTCTAATGGGTTCCACTGTGATGTTATCTGGTCCTGGGACTGGTGTTGATTGCCTTTTCTATTTCACTGGGAAGTGTTGGCGGTTCTGTTTAATCTCCATATTGTGGTTGGAACTCCTCTTGTGGTGCCATGGAACCGCTCTTGAATTTTTGGAGTTCTTTTCCCATCTTGTCTTAATTGCATGTTTGCCGAGAATTGCATGTTTGCCCTCTTTGTCGTTTATAATGCATGTCGGGTTGTACGAGTCTTTCCCTACCCACAGTTTTATAAAATGATATTGGGCTTTCCTTGCAGAATGGGCTTTCCTTGTCAGTTTCTCGACATATATTTCCCATGCATGTTCTTTAGCAGTTTTGATTAATCTTTTGTACTCTCTTCTCGCTTTCCTGTATTCTATATAGTGTTTTTCGGTATTTGACTTCTGCCATTTCTTGAATTTCTTCTTTTTCATTCTAATTGCTTCTTTGGTTTCATCATTCCACCAGTATGCTGTTCTACCTTTGTTTTTCCCCTTTCTGTTTGGTGCTGCAGCTGTTTTTCAGTATTTCTGACAGGGATTTTTGAATATTTGCCATTTGTCTTCTATGTCTTTGATCTCAGGTGACAGTACTCCTTGGTAATGTCATCATGGCTTTCTGCCAGTCTTCTGGGCATTTTTTTGTTGCTCCCACGTTCTATTGAAAATTCGCCTAGGCCACAGTATACCGGTGTTTCCACACGCTCTAATGGCTTCCACTGTGATGTTATCTGGTCCTGGGACTGGTGTTGATTGCCAGTAGAAGGAAGTATTGGTGGTTCTGTTTAATCTCCATATGTTGGTTGGAACTCCTCTTGTGGTGCCATGGAACCGCTCTCGAATTTTTGGAGTTCTTTTCCCATCTTGTCTTAATTGCATGTTTGCCCTCTTTGTCGTTTATAATGCATGTCGGGTTGTATGAGTCTCTCCCTACCCACACTTTTATACAATCATCTTGGGCTTTCCTTGCAGAGTGGGCTTTCCTTGTCAGTTTCTCGCCATATATTTCCCATGCATGTTCTTTAGCAGTTTTGATTAATCTTTTGTTCTCTCTTCTCGCTTTCCTGTATTCTATATAGTGTTTTTCGGTCTTTGACTTCTGCCATTTCTTGAATTTCTTCTTTTTCATTCTAATTGCTTCTTTGGTTTCATCATTCCACCAGTATGCTGTTCTACCTTTGTTTTTCCCCTTTCTGTTTGGTGCTGCAGCTGTTTTTCAGTATTTCTGACAGGGATTTTTGAATATTTGCCATTTGTCTTCTATGTCTTTGATCTCAGGTGACAGTACTCCTTGGTAATGTCATCATGGCTTTCTGCCAGTCTTCTGGGCATTTTTTTGTTGCTCCCACGTTCTATTGAAAATTCGCCTAGGCCACAGTATACCGGTGTTTCCACACGCTCTAATGGCTTCCACTGTGATGTTATCTGGTCCTGGGACTGGTGTTGATTGCCAGTAGAAGGAAGTATTGGTGGTTCTGTTTAATCTCCATATGTTGGTTGGAACTCCTCTTGTGGTGCCATGGAACCGCTCTCGAATTTTTGGAGTTCTTTTCCCATCTTGTCTTAATTGCATGTTTGCCGAGAATTGCATGTTTGCCCTCTTTGTCGTTTATAATGCATGTCGGGTTGTACGAGTCTTTCCCTACCCACAGTTTTATAAAATGATATTGGGCTTTCCTTGCAGAATGGGCTTTCCTTGTCAGTTTCTCGACATATATTTCCCATGCATGTTCTTTAGCAGTTTTGATTAATCTTTTGTACTCTCTTCTCGCTTTCCTGTATTCTATATAGTGTTTTTCGGTATTTGACTTCTGCCATTTCTTGAATTTCTTCTTTTTCATTCTAATTGCTTCTTTGGTTTCATCATTCCACCAGTATGCTGTTCTACCTTTGTTTTTCCCCTTTCTGTTTGGTGCTGCAGCTGTTTTTCAGTATTTCTGACAGGGATTTTTGAATATTTGCCATTTGTCTTCTATGTCTTTGATCTCAGGTGACAGTACTCCTTGGTAATGTCATCATGGCTTTCTGCCAGTCTTCTGGGCATTTTTTTGTTGCTCCCACGTTCTATTGAAAATTCGCCTAGGCCACAGTATACCGGTGTTTCCACACGCTCTAATGGCTTCCACTGTGATGTTATCTGGTCCTGGGACTGGTGTTGATTGCCAGTAGAAGGAAGTATTGGTGGTTCTGTTTAATCTCCATATGTTGGTTGGAACTCCTCTTGTGGTGCCATGGAACCGCTCTCGAATTTTTGGAGTTCTTTTCCCATCTTGTCTTAATTGCATGTTTGCCCTCTTTGTCGTTTATAATGCATGTCGGGTTGTACGAGTCTTTCCCTACCCACAGTTTTATAAAATGATATTGGGCTTTCCTTGCAGAATGGGCTTTCCTTGTCAGTTTCTCGACATATATTTCCCATGCATGTTCTTTAGCAGTTTTGATTAATCTTTTGTACTCTCTTCTCGCTTTCCTGTATTCTATATAGTGTTTTTCGGTATTTGACTTCTGCCATTTCTTGAATTTCTTCTTTTTCATTCTAATTGCTTCTTTGGTTTCATCATTCCACCAGTATGCTGTTCTACCTTTGTTTTTCCCCTTTCTGTTTGGTGCTGCAGCTGTTTTTCAGTATTTCTGACAGGGATTTTTGAATATTTGCCATTTGTCTTCTATGTCTTTGATCTCAGGTGACAGTACTCCTTGGTAATGTCATCATGGCTTTCTGCCAGTCTTCTGGGCATTTTTTTGTTGCTCCCACGTTCTATTGAAAATTCGCCTAGGCCACAGTATACCGGTGTTTCCACACGCTCTAATGGCTTCCACTGTGATGTTATCTGGTCCTGGGACTGGTGTTGATTGCCAGTAGAAGGAAGTATTGGTGGTTCTGTTTAATCTCCATATGTTGGTTGGAACTCCTCTTGTGGTGCCATGGAACCGCTCTCGAATTTTTGGAGTTCTTTTCCCATCTTGTCTTAATTGCATGTTTGCCCTCTTTGTCGTTTATAATGCATGTCGGGTTGTATGAGTCTCTCCCTACCCACACTTTTATACAATCATCTTGGGCTTTCCTTGCAGAGTGGGCTTTCCTTGTCAGTTTCTCGCCATATATTTCCCATGCATGTTCTTTAGCAGTTTTGATTAATCTTTTGTTCTCTCTACTCGCTTCCCTGTATTCTATATAGTGTTCTTCGGTCTTTGACGTCTGCCATTTCTTGAATGTATTCTTTTTCATTCTAATTGCTTCTTTGGTTTCATCATTCCACCAGTATGCTGTTCTACCTTTGTTTTTCCCCTTTCTGTTTGGTGCTGCAGCTGTTTTTCAGTATTTCTGACAGGGATTTTTGAATATTTGCCATTTGTCTTCTATGTCTTTGATCTCAGGTGACAGTACTCCTTGGTAATGTCATCATGGCTTTCTGCCAGTCTTCTGGGCATTTTTTTGTTGCTCCCACGTTCTATTGAAAATTCGCCTAGGCCACAGTATACCGGTGTTTCCACACGCTCTAATGGCTTCCACTGTGATGTTATCTGGTCCTGGGACTGGTGTTGATTGCCAGTAGAAGGAAGTATTGGTGGTTCTGTTTAATCTCCATATGTTGGTTGGAACTCCTCTTGTGGTGCCATGGAACCGCTCTCGAATTTTTGGAGTTCTTTTCCCATCTTGTCTTAATTGCATGTTTGCCCTCTTTGTCGTTTATAATGCATGTCGGGTTGTATGAGTCTCTCCCTACCCACACTTTTATACAATCATCTTGGGCTTTCCTTGCAGAGTGGGCTTTCCTTGTCAGTTTCTCGCCATATATTTCCCATGCATGTTCTTTAGCAGTTTTGATTAATCTTTTGTTCTCTCTACTCGCTTCCCTGTATTCTATATAGTGTTCTTCGGTCTTTGACGTCTGCCATTTCTTGAATGTATTCTTTTTCATTCTAATTGCTTCTTTGGTTTCATCATTCCACCAGTATGCTGTTCTACCCTTGTTTTTCCCCTATCCGTTTGGTGCTGCAGCTGTTTTTCAGTATTTCTGACAGGGATTTTTGAATATTTGCCATTTGTCTTCTATGTCTTTGATCTCAGGTGACAGTACTCCTTGGTAATGTCATCATGGCTTTCTGCCAGTCTTCTGGGCATTTTTTTGTTGCTCCCACGTTCTATTGAAAATTCGCCTAGGCCACAGTATACCGGTGTTTCCACACGCTCTAATGGCTTCCACTGTGATGTTATCTGGTCCTGGGACTGGTGTTGATTGCCAGTAGAAGGAAGTATTGGTGGTTCTGTTTAATCTCCATATGTTGGTTGGAACTCCTCTTGTGGTGCCATGGAACCGCTCTCGAATTTTTGGAGTTCTTTTCCCATCTTGTCTTAATTGCATGTTTGCCCTCTTTGTCGTTTATAATGCATGTCAGGTTGTCTGAGTCTTTCCCTACCCACACTTTTATAAAATCATCTTGGGCTTTCCTTGCAGAATGGGCTTTCCTTGTCAGTTTCTCGCCATATATTTCCTATGCATGTTCTTTAGCAGTTTTGATTAATCTTTTGTTCTCTCTTCTCGCTTTCCTGTATTCTATATAGTGTTTTTCGGTCTTTGACTTCTGCCATTTCTTGAATTTCTTCTTTTTCATTCTAATTGCTTCTTTGGTTTCATCATTCCACCAGTATGCTGTTCTACCTTTGTTTTTCCCCTTTCTGTTTGGTGCTGCAGCTGTTTTTCAGTATTTCTGACAGGGATTTTTGAATATTTGCCATTTGTCTTCTATGTCTTTGATCTCAGGTGACAGTACTCCTTGGTAATGTCATCATGGCTTTCTGCCAGTCTTCTGGGCATTTTTTTGTTGCTCCCACGTTCTATTGAAAATTCGCCTAGGCCACAGTATACCGGTGTTTCCACACGCTCTAATGGCTTCCACTGTGATGTTATCTGGTCCTGGGACTGGTGTTGATTGCCAGTAGAAGGAAGTATTGGTGGTTCTGTTTAATCTCCATATGTTGGTTGGAACTCCTCTTGTGGTGCCATGGAACCGCTCTCGAATTTTTGGAGTTCTTTTCCCATCTTGTCTTAATTGCATGTTTGCCCTCTTTGTCGTTTATAATGCATGTCGGGTTGTATGAGTCTCTCCCTACCCACACTTTTATACAATCATCTTGGGCTTTCCTTGCAGAGTGGGCTTTCCTTGTCAGTTTCTCGCCATATATTTCCCATGCATGTTCTTTAGCAGTTTTGATTAATCTTTTGTTCTCTCTACTCGCTTCCCTGTATTCTATATAGTGTTCTTCGGTCTTTGACGTCTGCCATTTCTTGAATGTATTCTTTTTCATTCTAATTGCTTCTTTGGTTTCATCATTCCACCAGTATGCTGTTCTACCCTTGTTTTTCCCCTATCCGTTTGGTGCTGCAGCTGTTTTTCAGTATTTCTGACAGGGATTTTTGAATATTTGCCATTCGTCTTCTATGTCTTTGATCTCAGGTGACAGTACTCCTTGGTAATGTCATCATGGCTTTCTGCCAGTCTTCTGAGCATTTTTTTTGCTCCCACGCTCTATTGAAAATTCGCCTCGGCCACAGTATACCGGTGTTTCCACACGCTCTAATGGGTTCCACTGTGATGTTATCTGGTCCTGGGACTGGTGTTGATTGCCTTTTCTATTTCACTGGGAAGTGTTGGTGGTTCTGTTTAATCTCCATATGGTGGTTGGAACTCCTCTTGTGGTGCCATGGAACCGCTCTTGAATTTTTGGAGTTCTTTTCCCATCTTGTCTTAATTGCATGTTTGCCGAGAATTGCATGTTTGCCCTCTTTGTCGTTTATAATGCATGTCGGGTTGTACGAGTCTTTCCCTACCCACAGTTTTATAAAATGATATTGGGCTTTCCTTGCAGAATGGGCTTTCCTTGTCAGTTTCTCGACATATATTTCCCATGCATGTTCTTTAGCAGTTTTGATTAATCTTTTGTACTCTCTTCTCGCTTTCCTGTATTCTATATAGTGTTTTTCGGTCTTTGACTGCTGCCATTTCTTGAATTTCTTCTTTTTCATTCTAATTGCTTCTTTGGTTTCATCATTCCACCAGTATGCTGTTCTACCTTTGTTTTTCCCCTATCCGTTTGGTGCTGCAGCTGTTTTTCAGTATTTCTGACAGGGATTTTTGAATATTTGCCATTCGTCTTCTATGTCTTTGATCTCAGGTGACAGTACTCCTTGGTAATGTCATCATGGCTTTCTGCCAGTCTTCTGAGCATTTTTTTTGCTCCCACGCTCTATTGAAAATTCGCCTCGGCCACAGTATACCGGTGTTTCCACACGCTCTAATGGGTTCCACTGTGATGTTATCTGGTCCTGGGACTGGTGTTGATTGCCTTTTCTATTTCACTGGGAAGTGTTGGTGGTTCTGTTTAATCTCCATATGGTGGTTGGAACTCCTCTTGTGGTGCCATGGAACCGCTCTTGAATTTTTGGAGTTCTTTTCCCATCTTGTCTTAATTGCATGTTTGCCGAGAATTGCATGTTTGCCCTCTTTGTCGTTTATAATGCATGTCGGGTTGTATGAGTCTCTCCCTACCCACACTTTTATACAATCATCTTGGGCTTTCCTTGCAGAGTGGGCTTTCCTTGTCAGTTTCTCGCCATATATTTCCCATGCATGTTCTTTAGCAGTTTTGATTAATCTTTTGTACTCTCTTCTCGCTTTCCTGTATTCTATATAGTGTTTTTCGGTCTTTGACTGCTGCCATTTCTTGAATTTCTTCTTTTTCATTCTAATTGCTTCTTTGGTTTCATCATTCCACCAGTATGCTGTTCTACCCTTGTTTTTCCCCTATCCGTTTGGTGCTGCAGCTGTTTTTCAGTATTTCTGACAGGGATTTTTGAATATTTGCCATTCGTCTTCTATGTCTTTGATCTCAGGTGACAGTACTCCTTGGTAATGTCATCATGGCTTTCTGCCAGTCTTCTGAGCATTTTTTTTGCTCCCACGCTCTATTGAAAATTCGCCTCGGCCACAGTATACCGGTGTTTCCACACGCTCTAATGGGTTCCACTGTGATGTTATCTGGTCCTGGGACTGGTGTTGATTGCCTTTTCTATTTCACTGGGAAGTGTTGGTGGTTCTGTTTAATCTCCATATGGTGGTTGGAACTCCTCTTGTGGTGCCATGGAACCGCTCTTGAATTTTTGGAGTTCTTTTCCCATCTTGTCTTAATTGCATGTTTGCCGAGAATTGCATGTTTGCCCTCTTTGTCGTTTATAATGCATGTCGGGTTGTACGAGTCTTTCCCTACCCACAGTTTTATAAAATGATATTGGGCTTTCCTTGCAGAATGGGCTTTCCTTGTCAGTTTCTCGACATATATTTCCCATGCATGTTCTTTAGCAGTTTTGATTAATCTTTTGTACTCTCTTCTCGCTTTCCTGTATTCTATATAGTGTTTTTCGGTCTTTGACTGCTGCCATTTCTTGAATTTCTTCTTTTTCATTCTAATTGCTTCTTTGGTTTCATCATTCCACCAGTATGCTGTTCTACCTTTGTTTTTCCCCTATCCGTTTGGTGCTGCAGCTGTTTTTCAGTATTTCTGACAGGGATTTTTGAATATTTGCCATTCGTCTTCTATGTCTTTGATCTCAGGTGACAGTATTCCTTGGTAATGTCATCATGGCTTTCTGCCAGTCTTCTGGGCATTTTTTTTTGCTCCCACGCTTTATTGAAAATTCGTCTCGGCCACAGTAGGCCTATACCGGTGCATGTTTGCCGAGAATTGCATGTTTGCCCTCTTTGTCGTTTATAATGCATGTCAGGTTGTCTGAGTCTTTCCCTACCCACACTTTTATAAAATCATCTTGGGCTTTCCTTGCAGAATGGGCTTTCCTTGTCAGTTTCTCGCCATATATTTCCTATGCATGTTCTTTAGCAGTTTTGATTAATCTTTTGTTCTCTCTTCTCGCTTTCCTGTATTCTATATAGTGTTTTTCGGTCTTTGACTTCTGCCATTTCTTGAATTTCTTCTTTTTCATTCTAATTGCTTCTTTGGTTTCATCATTCCACCAGTATGCTGTTCTACCTTTGTTATTCCCCTATCCGTTTGGTGCTGCAGCTGTTTTTCAGTATTTCTGACAGGGATTTTTGAATATTTGCCATTTGTCTTCTATGTCTTTGATCTCAGTTGACAGTACTCCTTGGTAATGTCATCATGGCTTTCTGCCAGTCTTCTGAGCATTTTTTTTGCTCCCACGCTCTATTGAAAATTCGCCTCGGCCACAGTATACCGGTGTTTCCACACGCTCTAATGGGTTCCACTGTGATGTTATCTGGTCCTGGGACTGGTGTTGATTGCCTTTTCTATTTCACTGGGAAGTGTTGGTGGTTCTGTTTAATCTCCATATGGTGGTTGGAACTCCTCTTGTGGTGCCATGGAACCGCTCTTGAATTTTTGGAGTTCTTTTCCCATCTTGTCTTAATTGCATGTTTGCCGAGAATTGCATGTTTGCCCTCTTTGTCGTTTATAATGCATGTCAGGTTGTCTGAGTCTTTCCCTACCCACACTTTTATAAAATCATCTTGGGCTTTCCTTGCAGAATGGGCTTTCCTTGTCAGTTTCTCGCCATATATTTCCTATGCATGTTCTTTAGCAGTTTTGATTAATCTTTTGTTCTCTCTTCTCGCTTTCCTGTATTCTATATAGTGTTTTTCGGTCTTTGACTGCTGCCATTTCTTGAATTTCTTCTTTTTCATTCTAATTGCTTCTTTGGTTTCATCATTCCACCAGTATGCTGTTCTACCTTTGTTTTTCCCCTATCCGTTTGGTGCTGCAGCTGTTTTTCAGTATTTCTGACAGGGATTTTTGAATATTTGCCATTCGTCTTCTATGTCTTTGATCTCAGGTGACAGTATTCCTTGGTAATGTCATCATGGCTTTCTGCCAGTCTTCTGGGCATTTTTTTTTGCTCCCACGCTTTATTGAAAATTCGTCTCGGCCACAGTAGGCCTATACCGGTGCATGTTTGCCGAGAATTGCATGTTTGCCCTCTTTGTCGTTTATAATGCATGTCAGGTTGTCTGAGTCTTTCCCTACCCACACTTTTATAAAATCATCTTGGGCTTTCCTTGCAGAATGGGCTTTCCTTGTCAGTTTCTCGCCATATATTTCCTATGCATGTTCTTTAGCAGTTTTGATTAATCTTTTGTTCTCTCTTCTCGCTTTCCTGTATTCTATATAGTGTTTTTCGGTCTTTGACTTCTGCCATTTCTTGAATTTCTTCTTTTTCATTCTAATTGCTTCTTTGGTTTCATCATTCCACCAGTATGCTGTTCTACCTTTGTTATTCCCCTATCCGTTTGGTGCTGCAGCTGTTTTTCAGTATTTCTGACAGGGATTTTTGAATATTTGCCATTCGTCTTCTATGTCTTTGATCTCAGGTGACAGTATTCCTTGGTAATGTCATCATGGCTTTCTGCCAGTCTTCTGGGCATTTTTTTTTGCTCCCACGCTTTATTGAAAATTCGTCTCGGCCACAGTAGGCCTATACCGGTGCATGTTTGCCGAGAATTGCATGTTTGCCCTCTTTGTCGTTTATAATGCATGTCAGGTTGTCTGAGTCTTTCCCTACCCACACTTTTATAAAATCATCTTGGGCTTTCCTTGCAGAATGGGCTTTCCTTGTCAGTTTCTCGCCATATATTTCCTATGCATGTTCTTTAGCAGTTTTGATTAATCTTTTGTTCTCTCTTCTCGCTTTCCTGTATTCTATATAGTGTTTTTCGGTCTTTGACTTCTGCCATTTCTTGAATTTCTTCTTTTTCATTCTAATTGCTTCTTTGGTTTCATCATTCCACCAGTATGCTGTTCTACCTTTGTTATTCCCCTATCCGTTTGGTGCTGCAGCTGTTTTTCAGTATTTCTGACAGGGATTTTTGAATATTTGCCATTTGTCTTCTATGTCTTTGATCTCAGTTGACAGTACTCCTTGGTAATGTCATCATGGCTTTCTGCCAGTCTTCTGGGCATTTTTTTGTTGCTCCCACGCTCTATTGAAAATTCGCCTAGGCCACAGTATACCGGTGTTTCCACACGCTCTAATGGCTTCCACTGTGATGTTATCTGGTCCTGGGACTGGTGTTGATTGCCAGTAGAAGGAAGTATTGGTGGTTCTGTTTAATCTCCATATGTTGGTTGGAACTCCTCTTGTGGTGCCATGGAACCGCTCTCGAATTTTTGGAGTTCTTTTCCCATCTTGTCTTAATTGCATGTTTGCCCTCTTTGTCGTTTATAATGCATGTCGGGTTGTATGAGTCTCTCCCTACCCACACTTTTATTTCCTGTATTCTATATAGTGTTTTTCGGTCTTTGACTTCTGCCATTTCTTGAATTTCTTCTTTTTCATTCTAATTGCTTCTTTGGTTTCATCATTCCACCAGTATGCTGTTCTACCTTTGTTTTTCCCCTATCCGTTTGGTGCTGCAGCTGTTTTTCAGTATTTCTGACAGGGATTTTTGAATATTTGCCATTCGTCTTCTATGTCTTTGATCTCAGGTGACAGTATTCCTTGGTAATGTCATCATGGCTTTCTGCCAGTCTTCTGGGCATTTTTTTTTGCTCCCACTCTTTATTGAAAATTCGTCTCGGCCACAGTAGGCCTATACCGGTGCATGTTTGCCGAGAATTGCATGTTTGCCCTCTTTGTCGTTTATAATGCATGTCAGGTTGTCTGAGTCTTTCCCTACCCACACTTTTATAAAATCATCTTGGGCTTTCCTTGCAGAATGGGCTTTCCTTGTCAGTTTCTCGCCATATATTTCCTATGCATGTTCTTTAGCAGTTTTGATTAATCTTTTGTTCTCTCTTCTCGCTTTCCTGTATTCTATATAGTGTTTTTCGGTCTTTGACTGCTGCCATTTCTTGAATTTCTTCTTTTTCATTCTAATTGCTTCTTTGGTTTCATCATTCCACCAGTATGCTGTTCTACCTTTGTTTTTCCCCTATCCGTTTGGTGCTGCAGCTGTTTTTCAGTATTTCTGACAGGGATTTTTGAATATTTGCCATTCGTCTTCTATGTCTTTGATCTCAGGTGACAGTATTCCTTGGTAATGTCATCATGGCTTTCTGCCAGTCTTCTGGGCATTTTTTTGTTGCTCCCACGCTCTATTGAAAATTCGCCTAGGCCACAGTATACCGGTGTTTCCACACGCTCTAATGGCTTCCACTGTGATGTTATCTGGTCCTGGGACTGGTGTTGATTGCCAGTAGAAGGAAGTATTGGTGGTTCTGTTTAATCTCCATATGTTGGTTGGAACTCCTCTTGTGGTGCCATGGAACCGCTCTCGAATTTTTGGAGTTCTTTTCCCATCTTGTCTTAATTGCATGTTTTCCCTCTTTGTCGTTTATAATGCATGTCGGGTTGTATGAGTCTCTCCCTACCCACACTTTTATTTCCTGTATTCTATATAGTGTTTTTCGGTCTTTGACTTCTGCCATTTCTTGAATTTCTTCTTTTTCATTCTAATTGCTTCTTTGGTTTCATCATTCCACCAGTATGCTGTTCTACCTTTGTTTTTCCCCTATCCGTTTGGTGCTGCAGCTGTTTTTCAGTATTTCTGACAGGGATTTTTGAATATTTGCCATTCGTCTTCTATGTCTTTGATCTCAGGTGACAGTATTCCTTGGTAATGTCATCATGGCTTTCTGCCAGTCTTCTGGGCATTTTTTTGTTGCTCCCACGCTCTATTGAAAATTCGCCTAGGCCACAGTATACCGGTGTTTCCACACGCTCTAATGGCTTCCACTGTGATGTTATCTGGTCCTGGGACTGGTGTTGATTGCCAGTAGAAGGAAGTATTGGTGGTTCTGTTTAATCTCCATATGTTGGTTGGAACTCCTCTTGTGGTGCCATGGAACCGCTCTCGAATTTTTGGAGTTCTTTTCCCATCTTGTCTTAATTGCATGTTTGCCCTCTTTGTCGTTTATAATGCATGTCGGGTTGTATGAGTCTCTCCCTACCCACACTTTTATTTCCTGTATTCTATATAGTGTTTTTCGGTCTTTGACTTCTGCCATTTCTTGAATTTCTTCTTTTTCATTCTAATTGCTTCTTTGGTTTCATCATTCCACCAGTATGCTGTTCTACCTTTGTTTTTCCCCTATCCGTTTGGTGCTGCAGCTGTTTTTCAGTATTTCTGACAGGGATTTTTGAATATTTGCCATTCGTCTTCTATGTCTTTGATCTCAGGTGACAGTATTCCTTGGTAATGTCATCATGGCTTTCTGCCAGTCTTCTGGGCATTTTTTTTTGCTCCCACTCTTTATTGAAAATTCGTCTCGGCCACAGTAGGCCTATACCGGTGCATGTTTGCCGAGAATTGCATGTTTGCCCTCTTTGTCGTTTATAATGCATGTCAGGTTGTCTGAATCTTTCCCTACCCACAGTTTTATAAAATGATATTGGGCTTTCCTTGCAGAATGGGCTTTCCTTGTCAGTTTCTCGACATATATTTCCCATGCATGTTCTTTAGCAGTTTTGATTAATCTTTTGTACTCTCTTCTCGCTTTCCTGTATTCTATATAGTGTTTTTCGGTCTTTGACTTCTGTCATTTTTTGAATTTCTTCTTTTTCATTCTAATTGCTTCTTTGGTTTCATCATTCCACCAGTATGCTGTTCTACCTTTGTTTTTCCCCTATCCGTTTGGTGCTGCAGCTGTTTTTCAGTATTTCTGACAGGGATTTTTGAATATTTGCCATTCGTCTTCTATGTCTTTGATCTCAGGTGACAGTATTCCTTGGTAATGTCATCATGGCTTTCTGCCAGTCTTCTGGGCATTTTTTTTTGCTCCCACTCTTTATTGAAAATTCGTCTCGGCCACAGTAGGCCTATACCGGTGCATGTTTGCCGAGAATTGCATGTTTGCCCTCTTTGTCGTTTATAATGCATGTCAGGTTGTCTGAATCTTTCCCTACCCACAGTTTTATAAAATGATATTGGGCTTTCCTTGCAGAATGGGCTTTCCTTGTCAGTTTCTCGACATATATTTCCCATGCATGTTCTTTAGCAGTTTTGATTAATCTTTTGTACTCTCTTCTCGCTTTCCTGTATTCTATATAGTGTTTTTCGGTCTTTGACTTCTGTCATTTTTTGAATTTCTTCTTTTTCATTCTAATTGCTTCTTTGGTTTCATCATTCCACCAGTATGCTGTTCTACCTTTGTTTTTCCCCTATCCGTTTGGTGCTGCAGCTGTTTTTCAGTATATCTGACAGGGATTTTTGAATATTTGCCATTCGTCTTCTATGTCTTTGATCTCAGGTGACAGTATTCCTTGGTAATGTCATCATGGCTTTCTGCCAGTCTTCTGGGCATTTTTTTTTGCTCCCACGCTTTATTGAAAATTCGCCTAGGCCACAGTATACCGGTGTTTCCACACGCTCTAATGGCTTCCACTGTGATGTTATCTGGTCCTGGGACTGGTGTTGATTGCCAGTAGAAGGAAGTATTGGTGGTTCTGTTTAATCTCCATATGTTGGTTGGAACTCCTCTTGTGGTGCCATGGAACCGCTCTCGAATTTTTGGAGTTCTTTTCCCATCTTGTCTTAATTGCATGTTTTCCCTCTTTGTCGTTTATAATGCATGTCGGGTTGTATGAGTCTCTCCCTACCCACACTTTTATACAATCATCTTGGGCTTTCCTTGCAGAGTGGGCTTTCCTTGTCAGTTTCTCGCCATATATTTCCCATGCATGTTCTCTAACAGTTTTGATTAATCTTTTGTTCTCTCTACTCGCTTCCCTGTATTCTATATAGTGTTCTTCGGTCTTTGACGTCTGCCATTTCTTGAATGTCTTCTTTTTCATTCTAATTGCTTCTTTGGTTTCATCATTCCACCAGTATGCTGTTCTACCCTTGTTTTTCCCCTATCCGTTTGGTGCTGCAGCTGTTTTTCAGTATTTCTGACAGGGATTTTTGAATATTTGCCATTCGTCTTCTATGTCTTTGATCTCAGGTGACAGTATTCCTTGGTAATGTCATCATGGCTTTCTGCCAGTCTTCTGGGCATTTTTTTTTGCTCCCACGCTTTATTGAAAATTCGCCTAGGCCACAGTATACCGGTGTTTCCACACGCTCTAATGGCTTCCACTGTGATGTTATCTGGTCCTGGGACTGGTGTTGATTGCCAGTAGAAGGAAGTATTGGTGGTTCTGTTTAATCTCCATATGTTGGTTGGAACTCCTCTTGTGGTGCCATGGAACCGCTCTCGAATTTTTGGAGTTCTTTTCCCATCTTGTCTTAATTGCATGTTTTCCCTCTTTGTCGTTTATAATGCATGTCGGGTTGTATGAGTCTCTCCCTACCCACACTTTTATACAATCATCTTGGGCTTTCCTTGCAGAGTGGGCTTTCCTTGTCAGTTTCTCGCCATATATTTCCCATGCATGTTCTCTAACAGTTTTGATTAATCTTTTGTTCTCTCTACTCGCTTCCCTGTATTCTATATAGTGTTCTTCGGTCTTTGACGTCTGCCATTTCTTGAATGTCTTCTTTTTCATTCTAATTGCTTCTTTGGTTTCATCATTCCACCAGTATGCTGTTCTACCCTTGTTTTTCCCCTATCCGTTTGGTGCTGCAGCTGTTTTTCAGTATTTCTGACAGGGATTTTTGAATATTTGCCATTCGTCTTCTATGTCTTTGATCTCAGGTGACAGTACTCCTTGGTAATGTCATCATGGCTTTCTGCCAGTCTTCTGAGCATTTTTTTTGCTCCCACGCTCTATTGAAAATTCGCCTCGGCCACAGTATACCGGTGTTTCCACACGCTCTAATGGGTTCCACTGTGATGTTATCTGGTCCTGGGACTGGTGTTGATTGCCTTTTCTATTTCACTGGGAAGTGTTGGTGGTTCTGTTTAATCTCCATATGGTGGTTGGAACTCCTCTTGTGGTGCCATGGAACCGCTCTTGAATTTTTGGAGTTCTTTTCCCATCTTGTCTTAATTGCATGTTTGCCGAGAATTGCATGTTTGCCCTCTTTGTCGTTTATAATGCATGTCGGGTTGTACGAGTCTTTCCCTACCCACAGTTTTATAAAATGATATTGGGCTTTCCTTGCAGAATGGGCTTTCCTTTTCAGTTTCTCGACATATATTTCCCATGCATGTTCTTTAGCAGTTTTGATTAATCTTTTGTACTCTCTTCTCGCTTTCCTGTATTCTATATAGTGTTTTTCGGTCTTTGACTTCTGCCATTTCTTGAATTTCTTCTTTTTCATTCTAATTGCTTCTTTGGTTTCATCATTCCACCAGTATGCTGTTCTACCTTTGTTTTTCCCCTATCCGTTTGGTGCTGCAGCTGTTTTTCAGTATTTCTGACAGGGATTTTTGAATATTTGCCATTCGTCTTCTATGTCTTTGATCTCAGGTGACAGTACTCCTTGGTAATGTCATCATGGCTTTCTGCCAGTCTTCTGGGCATTTTTTTGTTGCTCCCACGCTCTATTGAAAATTCGCCTAGGCCACAGTATACCGGTGTTTCCACACGCTCTAATGGCTTCCACTGTGATGTTATCTGGTCCTGGGACTGGTGTTGATTGCCTTTTCTATTTCACTGGGAAGTGTTGGTGGTTCTGTTTAATCTCCATATGGTGGTTGGAACTCCTCTTGTGGTGCCATGGAACCGCTCTTGAATTTTTGGAGTTCTTTTCCCATCTTGTCTTAATTGCATGTTTGCCGAGAATTGCATGTTTGCCCTCTTTGTCGTTTATAATGCATGTCGGGTTGTATGAGTCTCTCCCTACCCACACTTTTATACA
>NW_004797839.1:35644-51982 GCF_000002075.1 Aplysia californica
AATAATGCATGTCGTCTTGTGCGAGTCTTTCCCTCTCGATAGTTTATAAAATGATCTTGGGCTTTCCTTGCAGAATGGGCTTTCCTTGTCAGTTTCTCGCCATATATTTCCCATGCATGTTCTTTAGCAGTTTTGATTAATCTTTTGTACTCTCTTCTCGCTTTCCTGTATTCTATATAGTGTTTTTCGGTCTTTGACTTCTGCCATTTCTTGAATTTCTTCTTTTTCATTCTAATTGCTTCTTTGGTTTCATCATTCCACCAGTATGCTGTTCTACCTTTGTTTTTCCCCTATCCGTTTGGTGCTGCAGCTGTTTTTCAGTATTTCTGACAGGGATTTTTGAATATTTGCCATTCGTCTTCTATGTCTTTGATCTCCTTGGTAATGTCATCATGGCTTTCTGCCAGTCTTCTGGGCATTTTTTTTTATCCCACGCTCTATTGAAAATTCGCCTCGGCCACAGTATACCGGTGTTTCCACACGCTCTAATGGCTTCCACTGTGATGTTATCTGGTCCTGGGACTGGTGTTGATTGCCTTTTCTATTTCACTGGGAAGTATTGGTGGTTCTGTTTAATCTCCATATGGTGGTTGGAACTCCTCTTGTGGTGCCATGGAACCGCTTTCGGAGTTCTTTTCCCATCTTGTCTTAATTGCATGTTTGCCGAGAATTGCATGTTTGCCCTCTTTGTCGTTTATAATGCATGTCGGGTTGTATGATGAGTCTTTCCCTACCCACACTTTTATAAAATCATCGTGGGCTTTCCTTGCAGAATGGGCTTTCCTTGTCAGTTTCTTGCCATATATTTCCTATGCATGTTCTTTAGCAGTTTTGATAAATCTTTTGTTCTCTCTTCTCGCTTTCTTGTATTCTATATAGTGTTCTTCGGTCTTTGACTTCTGCCATTTCTTGAATGTCTTCTTTTTCATTCTAATTGCTTCTTTGGTTTCATTGTTCCACCAGTATGCTGTTCTACCTTTGTTTTTCCCCTATCCGTTTGGTGCTGCAGCTGTTTTTCAGTATTTCTGACAGGGATTTTTGAATATTTGCCATTCGTCTTCTATGTCTTTGATCTCCTTGGTAATGTCATCATGGCTTTCTGCCAGTCTTCTGGGCATTTTTTTTTATCCCACGCTCTATTGAAAATTCGCCTCGGCCACAGTATACCGGTGTTTCCACACGCTCTAATGGCTTCCACTGTGATGTTATCTGGTCCTTGGACTGGTGTTGATTGCCTTTTTTTATTCCACTGGGAAGTATTGGTGGTTCTGTTTAAACTCCATATGGTGGTTGGAACTCCTCCTGTGGTGCCATGGAACCGCTTTTGGAGTTCTTTTCCCATCTTGTCTTAATTGCATGTTTGCCGAAAATTGCATGTTTGCCCTCTTTGTCGTTTATAATGCATGTCGGGTTGTATGATGAGTCTTTCCCTACCCACACTTTTATAAAATCATCGTGGGCTTTCCTTGCAGAATGGGCTTTCCTTGTCAGTTTCTTGCCATATATTTCCTATGCATGTTCTTTAGCAGTTTTGATAAATCTTTTGTTCTCTCTTCTCGCTTTCTTGTATTCTATATAGTGTTCTTCGGTCTTTGACTTCTGCCATTTCTTGAATGTCTTCTTTTTCATTCTAATTGCTTCTTTGGTTTCATTGTTCCACCAGTATGCTGTTCTACCTTTGTTTTTCCCCTATCCGTTTGGTGCTGCAGCTGTTTTTCAGTATTTCTGACAGGGATTTTTGAATATTTGCCATTCGTCTTCTATGTCTTAGGTTTCAGGTGACAGTACTCCTTGGTAATGTCATCATGGCTTTCTGCCAGTCTTCTGGGCATTTTTTTTTTGCTCCCACGCTTTATTGAAAATTCGTCTCGGCCACAGTAGGCCTATACCGGTGCATGTTTGCCGAGAATTGCATGTTTGCCCTCTTTGTCGTTTATAATGCATGTCAGGTTGTCTGAGTCTTTCCCTACCCACACTTTTATAAAATCATCTTGGGCTTTCCTTGCAGAATGGGCTTTCCTTGTCAGTTTCTCGCCATATATTTCCTATGCATGTTCTTTAGCAGTTTTGATTAATCTTTTGTTCTCTCTTCTCGCTTTCCTGTTTTCTATATAGTGTTTTTCGGACTTTGACTTCTGCCATTTCTTGAATTTCTTCTTTTTCATTCTAATTGCTTCTTTGGTTTCATCATTCCACCAGTATGCTGTTCTACCTTTGTTATTCCCCTATCCGTTTGGTGCTGCAGCTGTTTTTCAGTATTTCTGACAGGGATTTTTGAATATTTGCCATTCGTCTTCTATGTCTTTGATCTCAGGTGACAGTACTCCTTGATAATGTCATCATGGCTTTCTGCCAGTCGTCTGGGCATTTTTTTTTTGCTCCCACGCTCTATTGAAAATTCGCCTAGGCCACAGTATACCGGTGTTTCCACACGCTCTAATGGCTTCCACTGTGATGTTATCTGGTCCTGGGACTGGTGTTGATTGCCAGTAGAAGGAAGTATTGGTGGTTCTGTTTAATCTCCATATGTTGGTTGGAACTCCTCTTGTGGTGCCATGGAACCGCTCTCGAATTTTTGGAGTTCTTTTCCCATCTTGTCTTAATTGCATGTTTGCCGAGAATTTCATGTTTGCCCTCTTTGTCGTTTATAATGCATGTCAGGTTGTCTGAGTCTTTCCCTACCCACACTTTTATAAAATCATCTTGGGCTTTCCTTGCAGAATGGGCTTTCCTTGTCAGTTTCTCGCCATATATTTCCTATGCATGTTCTTTAGCAGTTTTGATTAATCTTTTGTACTCACTTCTCGCTTTCCTGTATTCTATATAGTGTTTTTCGGTCTTTGACTTCTGCCATTTCTTGAATTTCTTCTTTTTCATTCTAATTGCTTCTTTGGTTTCATCATTCCACCAGTATGCTGTTCTACCTTTGTTATTCCCCTATCCGTTTGGTGCTGCAGCTGTTTTTCAGTATTTCTGACAGGGATTTTTGAATATTTGCCATTCGTCTTCTATGTCTTTGATCTCAGGTGACAGTACTCCTTGATAATGTCATCATGGCTTTCTGCCAGTCGTCTGGGCATTTTTTTTTTGCTCCCACGCTCTATTGAAAATTCGCCTAGGCCACAGTATACCGGTGTTTCCACACGCTCTAATGGCTTCCACTGTGATGTTATCTGGTCCTGGGACTGGTGTTGATTGCCAGTAGAAGGAAGTATTGGTGGTTCTGTTTAATCTCCATATGTTGGTTGGAACTCCTCTTGTGGTGCCATGGAACCGCTCTCGAATTTTTGGAGTTCTTTTCCCATCTTGTCTTAATTGCATGTTTGCCGAGAATTTCATGTTTGCCCTCTTTGTCGTTTATAATGCATGTCAGGTTGTCTGAGTCTTTCCCTACCCACACTTTTATAAAATCATCTTGGGCTTTCCTTGCAGAATGGGCTTTCCTTGTCAGTTTCTCGCCATATATTTCCTATGCATGTTCTTTAGCAGTTTTGATTAATCTTTTGTACTCACTTCTCGCTTTCCTGTATTCTATATAGTGTTTTTCGGTCTTTGACTTCTGCCATTTCTTGAATTTCTTCTTTTTCATTCTAATTGCTTCTTTGGTTTCATCATTCCACCAGTATGCTGTTCTACCTTTGTTATTCCCCTATCCGTTTGGTGCTGCAGCTGTTTTTCAGTATTTCTGACAGGGATTTTTGAATATTTGCCATTCGTCTTCTATGTCTTTGATCTCAGGTGACAGTACTCCTTGGTAATGTCATCATGGCTTTCTGCCAGTCTTCTGAGCATTTTTTTTGCTCCCACGCTCTATTGAAAATTCGCCTCGGCCACAGTATACCGGTGTTTCCACACGCTCTAATGGGTTCCACTGTGATGTTATCTGGTCCTGGGACTGGTGTTGATTGCCTTTTCTATTTCACTGGGAAGTGTTGGTGGTTCTGTTTAATCTCCATATGGTGGTTGGAACTCCTCTTGTGGTGCCATGGAACCGCTCTTGAATTTTTGGAGTTCTTTTCCCATCTTGTCTTAATTGCATGTTTGCCGAGAATTTCATGTTTGCCCTCTTTGTCGTTTATAATGCATGTCAGGTTGTCTGAGTCTTTCCCTACCCACACTTTTATAAAATCATCTTGGGCTTTCCTTGCAGAATGGGCTTTCCTTGTCAGTTTCTCGCCATATATTTCCTATGCATGTTCTTTAGCAGTTTTGATTAATCTTTTGTACTCACTTCTCGCTTTCCTGTATTCTATATAGTGTTTTTCGGTCTTTGACTTCTGCCATTTCTTGAATTTCTTCTTTTTCATTCTAATTGCTTCTTTGGTTTCATCATTCCACCAGTATGCTGTTCTACCTTTGTTTTTCCCCTATCCGTTTGGTGCTGCAGCTGTTTTTCAGTATATCTGACAGGGATTTTTGAATATTTGCCATTCGTCTTCTATGTCTTTGATCTCAGGTGACAGTATTCCTTGGTAATGTCATCATGGCTTTCTGCCAGTCTTCTGGGCATTTTTTTTTTGCTCCCACGCTTTATTGAAAATTCGTCTCGCCCACAGTAGGCCTATACCGGTGCATGTTTGCCGAGAATTGCATGTTTGCCCTCTTTGTCGTTTATAATGCATGTCAGGTTGTCTGAGTCTTTCCCTACCCACACTTTTATAAAATCATCTTGGGCTTTCCTTGCAGAATGGGCTTTCCTTGTCAGTTTCTCGCCATATATTTC
The DNA here is from genome assembly GCF_000002075.1 of Aplysia californica. Lineage (NCBI taxonomy): Eukaryota > Metazoa > Mollusca > Gastropoda > Aplysiida > Aplysiidae > Aplysia > Aplysia californica. Next base: position 40,368 of record NW_004797839.1, read on the forward strand.
CTATGCATGTTCTTTAGCAGTTTTGATTAATCTTTTGTACTCACTTCTCGCTTTCCTGTATTCTATATAGTGTTTTTCGGTCTTTGACTTCTGCCATTTCTTGAATTTCTTCTTTTTCATTCTAATTGCTTCTTTGGTTTCATCATTCCACCAGTATGCTGTTCTACCTTTGTTTTTCCCCTATCCGTTTGGTGCTGCAGCTGTTTTTCAGTATATCTGACAGGGATTTTTGAATATTTGCCATTCGTCTTCTATGTCTTTGATCTCAGGTGACAGTATTCCTTGGTAATGTCATCATGGCTTTCTGCCAGTCTTCTGGGCATTTTTTTTTTGCTCCCACGCTTTATTGAAAATTCGTCTCGCCCACAGTAGGCCTATACCGGTGCATGTTTGCCGAGAATTGCATGTTTGCCCTCTTTGTCGTTTATAATGCATGTCAGGTTGTCTGAGTCTTTCCCTACCCACACTTTTATAAAATCATCTTGGGCTTTCCTTGCAGAATGGGCTTTCCTTGTCAGTTTCTCGCCATATATTTCCTATGCATGTTCTTTAGCAGTTTTGATTAATCTTTTGTACTCACTTCTCGCTTTCCTGTATTCTATATAGTGTTTTTCGGTCTTTGACTTCTGCCATTTCTTGAATTTCTTCTTTTTCATTCTAATTGCTTCTTTGGTTTCATCATTCCACCAGTATGCTGTTCTACCTTTGTTTTTCCCCTATCCGTTTGGTGCTGCAGCTGTTTTTCAGTATATCTGACAGGGATTTTTGAATATTTGCCATTCGTCTTCTATGTCTTTGATCTCAGGTGACAGTATTCCTTGGTAATGTCATCATGGCTTTCTGCCAGTCTTCTGGGCATTTTTTTTTTGCTCCCACGCTTTATTGAAAATTCGTCTCGCCCACAGTAGGCCTATACCGGTGCATGTTTGCCGAGAATTGCATGTTTGCCCTCTTTGTCGTTTATAATGCATGTCAGGTTGTCTGAGTCTTTCCCTACCCACACTTTTATAAAATCATCTTGGGCTTTCCTTGCAGAATGGGCTTTCCTTGTCAGTTTCTCGCCATATATTTCCTATGCATGTTCTTTAGCAGTTTTGATTAATCTTTTGTTCTCTCTTCTCGCTTTCCTGTTTTCTATATAGTGTTTTTCGGACTTTGACTTCTGCCATTTCTTGAATTTCTTCTTTTTCATTCTAATTGCTTCTTTGGTTTCATCATTCCACCAGTATGCTGTTCTACCTTTGTTATTCCCCTATCCGTTTGGTGCTGCAGCTGTTTTTCAGTATTTCTGACAGGGATTTTTGAATATTTGCCATTCGTCTTCTATGTCTTTGATCTCAGGTGACAGTATTCCTTTGTAATGTCATCATGGCTTTCTGCCAGTCTTCTGGGCATTTTTTTTTGCTCCCACGCTCTATTGAAAATTCGCCTAGGCCACAGTATACCGGTGTTTCCACACGCTCTAATGGCTTCCACTGTGATGTTATCTGGTCCTGGGACTGGTGTTGATTGCCAGTAATTGTCAGTTTCTCGACATATATTTCCCATGCATGTTCTTTAGCAGTTTTGATTAATCTTTTGTACTCTCTTCTCGCTTTCCTGTATTCTATATAGTGTTTTTCGGTCTTTGACTTCTGCCATTTTTTGAATTTCTTCTTTTTCATTCTAATTGCTTCTTTGGTTTCATCATTCCACCAGTATGCTGTTCTACCTTTGTTTTTCCCCTATCCGTTTGGTGCTGCAGCTGTTTTTCAGTATATCTGACAGGGATTTTTGAATATTTGCCATTCGTCTTCTATGTCTTTGATCTCAGGTGACAGTACTCCTTGGTAATGTCATCATGGCTTTCTGCCAGTCGTCTGGGCATTTTTTTTTTGCTCCCACGCTCTATTGAAAATTCGCCTAGGCCACAGTATACCGGTGTTTCCACACGCTCTAATGGCTTCCACTGTGATGTTATCTGGTCCTGGGACTGGTGTTGATTGCCAGTAATTGTCAGTTTCTCGACATATATTTCCCATGCATGTTCTTTAGCAGTTTTGATTAATCTTTTGTACTCTCTTCTCGCTTTCCTGTATTCTATATAGTGTTTTTCGGTCTTTGACTTCTGCCATTTTTTGAATTTCTTCTTTTTCATTCTAATTGCTTCTTTGGTTTCATCATTCCACCAGTATGCTGTTCTACCTTTGTTATTCCCCTATCCGTTTGGTGCTGCAGCTGTTTTTCAGTATTTCTGACAGGGATTTTTGAATATTTGCCATTCGTCTTCTATGTCTTTGATCTCAGGTGACAGTACTCCTTGGTAATGTCATCATGGCTTTCTGCCAGTCGTCTGGGCATTTTTTTTTTGCTCCCACGCTCTATTGAAAATTCGCCTCGGCCACAGTATACCGGTGTTTCCACACGCTCTAATGGGTTCCACTGTGATGTTATCTGGTCCTGGGACTGGTGTTGATTGCCTTTTCTATTTCACTGGGAAGTGTTGGTGGTTCTGTTTAATCTCCATATGGTGGTTGGAACTCCTCTTGTGGTGCCATGGAACCGCTCTTGAATTTTTGGAGTTCTTTTCCCATCTTGTCTTAATTGCATGTTTGCCGAGAATTGCATGTTTGCCCTCTTTGTCGTTTATAATGCATGTCAGGTTGTCTGAGTCTTTCCCTACCCACACTTTTATAAAATCATCTTGGGCTTTCCTTGCAGAATGGGCTTTCCTTGTCAGTTTCTCGCCATATATTTCCTATGCATGTTCTTTAGCAGTTTTGATTAATCTTTTGTTCTCTCTTCTCGCTTTCCTGTTTTCTATATAGTGTTTTTCGGACTTTGACTTCTGCCATTTCTTGAATTTCTTCTTTTTCATTCTAATTGCTTCTTTGGTTTCATCATTCCACCAGTATGCTGTTCTACCTTTGTTTTTCCCCTATCCGTTTGGTGCTGCAGCTGTTTTTCAGTATATCTGACAGGGATTTTTGAATATTTGCCATTCGTCTTCTATGTCTTTGATCTCAGGTGACAGTATTCCTTTGTAATGTCATCATGGCTTTCTGCCAGTCTTCTGGGCATTTTTTTTTGCTCCCACGCTCTATTGAAAATTCGCCTAGGCCACAGTATACCGGTGTTTCCACACGCTCTAATGGCTTCCACTGTGATGTTATCTGGTCCTGGGACTGGTGTTGATTGCCTTTTCTATTTCACTGGGAAGTGTTGGTGGTTCTGTTTAATCTCCATATGGTGGTTGGAACTCCTCTTGTGGTGCCATGGAACCGCTCTTGAATTTTTGGAGTTCTTTTCCCATCTTGTCTTAATTGCATGTTTGCCGAGAATTGCATGTTTGCCCTCTTTGTCGTTTATAATGCATGTCGGGTTGTACGAGTCTTTCCCTACACACAGTTTTATAAAATGATATTGGGCTTTCCTTGCAGAATGGGCTTTCCTTGTCAGTTTCATGACATATATTTCCCATGCATGTTCTTTAGCAGTTTTGATTAATCTTTTGTACTCTCTTCTCGCTTTCCTGTATTCTATATAGTGTTTTTCGGTATTTGACTTCTGCCATTTCTTGAATTTCTTCTTTTTCATTCTAATTGCTTCTTTGGTTTCATCATTCCACCAGTATGCTGTTCTACCTTTGTTTTTCCCCTATCTGTTTGGTGCTTGAATATTTGCCATTCGTCTTCTATGTCTTTGATCTCAGGTGACAGTACTCCTTGGTAATGTCATCATGGCTTTCTGCCAGTCTTCTGAGCATTTTTTTTGCTCCCACGCTCTATTGAAAATTCGCCTCGGCCACAGTATACCGGTGTTTCCACACGCTCTAATGGGTTCCACTGTGATGTTATCTGGTCCTGGGACTGGTGTTGATTGCCTTTTCTATTTCACTGGGAAGTGTTGGTGGTTCTGTTTAATCTCCATATGGTGGTTGGAACTCCTCTTGTGGTGCCATGGAACCGCTCTTGAATTTTTGGAGTTCTTTTCCCATCTTGTCTTAATTGCATGTTTGCCGAGAATTGCATGTTTGCCCTCTTTGTCGTTTATAATGCATGTCGGGTTGTACGAGTCTTTCCCTACCCACAGTTTTATAAAATGATATTGGGCTTTCCTTGCAGAATGGGCTTTCCTTGTCAGTTTCTCGACATATATTTCCCATGCATGTTCTTTAGCAGTTTTGATTAATCTTTTGTTCTCTCTTCTCGCTTTCCTGTTTTCTATATAGTGTTTTTCGGACTTTGACTTCTGCCATTTCTTGAATTTCTTCTTTTTCATTCTAATTGCTTCTTTGGTTTCATCATTCCACCAGTATGCTGTTCTACCTTTGTTATTCCCCTATCCGTTTGGTGCTGCAGCTGTTTTCCAGTATTTCTGACAGGGATTTTTGAATATTTGCCATTCGTCTTCTATGTCTTTGATCTCAGGTGACAGTACTCCTTGGTAATGTCATCATGGCTTTCTGCCAGTCGTCTGGGCATTTTTTTTTTGCTCCCACGCTCTATTGAAAATTCGCCTAGGCCACAGTATACCGGTGTTTCCACACGCTCTAATGGCTTCCACTGTGATGTTATCTGGTCCTGGGACTGGTGTTGATTGCCAGTAATTGTCACTGGGAAGTGTTGGTGGTTCTATGCATGTTCTTTTAGCAGTTTTGAACTCCTCTTGTGGTGCCATGGAACCGCTCTTGAATTTTTGGAGTTCTTTTCCCATCTTGTCTTAATTGCATGTTTGCCGAGAATTTCATGTTTGCCCTCTTTGTCGTTTATAATGCATGTCGGGTTGTACGAGTCTTTCCCTACCCACAGTTTTATAAAATGATATTGGGCTTTCCTTGCAGAATGGGCTTTCCTTGTCAGTTTCTCGCCATATATTTCCCATGCATGTTCTTTAGCAGTTTTGATTAATCTTTTGTACTCTCTTCTCGCTTTCCTGTATTCTATATAGTGTTTTTCGGTCTTTGACTTCTGCCATTTCTTGAATTTCTTCTTTTTCATTCTAATTGCTTCTTTGGTTTCATCATTCCACCAGTATGCTGTTCTACCTTTGTTTTTCCCCTATCCGTTTGGTGCTGCAGCTGTTTTTCAGTATTTCTGACAGGGATTTTTGAATATTTGCCATTTGTCTTCTATGTCTTTGATCTCAGTTGACAGTACTCCTTGGTAATGTCATCATGGCTTTCTGCCAGTCTTCTGGGCATTTTTTTTTTGCTCCCACGCTTTATTGAAAATTCGTCTCGGCCACAGTAGGCCTATACCGGTGCATGTTTGCCGAGAATTGCATGTTTGCCCTCTTTGTCGTTTATAATGCATGTCAGGTTGTCTGAGTCTTTCCCTACCCACACTTTTATAAAATCATCTTGGGCTTTCCTTGCAGAATGGGCTTTCCTTGTCAGTTTCTCGCCATATATTTCCTATGCATGTTCTTTAGCAGTTTTGATTAATCTTTTGTTCTCTCTTCTCGCTTTCCTGTATTCTATATAGTGTTTTTCGGTCTTTGACTTCTGCCATTTCTTGAATTTCTTCTTTTTTATTCTAATTGCTTCTTTGGTTTCATCATTCCACCAGTATGCTGTTCTACCTTTGTTATTCCCCTATCCGTTTGGTGCTGCAGCTGTTTTTCAGTATTTCTGACAGGGATTTTTGAATATTTGCCATTCGTCTTCTATGTCTTTGATCTCAGGTGACAGTATTCCTTGGTAATGTCATCATGGCTTTCTGCCAGTCTTCTGGGCATTTTTTTGTTGCTCCCACGCTCTATTGAAAATTCGCCTCGGCCACAGTATACCGGTGTTTCCACACGCTCTAATGGGTTCCACTGTGATGTTATCTGGTCCTGGGACTGGTGTTGATTGCCTTTTCTATTTCACTGGGAAGTGTTTGTGGTTCTGTTTAATCTCCATATGGTGGTTGGAACTCCTCTTGTGGTGCCATGGAACCGCTCTTGAATTTTTGGAGTTCTTTTCCCATCTTGTCTTAATTGCATGTTTGCCGAGAATTGCATGTTTGCCCTCTTTGTCGTTTATAATGCATGTCAGGTTGTCTGAGTCTTTCCCTACCCACACTTTTATAAAATCATCTTGGGCTTTCCTTGCAGAATGGGCTTTCCTTGTCAGTTTCTCGCCATATATTTCCCATGCATGTTCTTTAGCAGTTTTGATTAATCTTTTGTACTCTCTTCTCGCTTTCCTGTATTCTATATAGTGTTTTTCGGTCTTTGACTTCTGCCATTTCTTGAATTTCTTCTTTTTCATTCTAATTGCTTCTTTGGTTTCATCATTCCACCAGTATGCTGTTCTACCTTTGTTTTTCCCCTATCCGTTTGGTGCTGCAGCTGTTTTTCAGTATTTCTGACAGGGATTTTTGAATATTTGCCATTCGTCTTCTATGTCTTTGATCTCAGGTGACAGTATTCCTTGGTAATGTCATCATGGCTTTCTGCCAGTCTTCTGGGCATTTTTTTTTTGCTCCCACGCTTTATTGAAAATTCGTCTCGGCCACAGTAGGCCTATACCGGTGCATGTTTGCCGAGAATTGCATGTTTGCCCTCTTTGTCGTTTATAATGCATGTCAGGTTGTCTGAGTCTTTCCCTACCCACACTTTTATAAAATCATCTTGGGCTTTCCTTGCAGAATGGGCTTTCCTTGTCAGTTTCTCGCCATATATTTCCTATGCATGTTCTTTAGCAGTTTTGATTAATCTTTTGTTCTCTCTTCTCGCTTTCCTGTATTCTATATAGTGTTTTTCGGTCTTTGACTTCTGCCATTTCTTGAATTTCTTCTTTTTTATTCTAATTGCTTCTTTGGTTTCATCATTCCACCAGTATGCTGTTCTACCTTTGTTATTCCCCTATCCGTTTGGTGCTGCAGCTGTTTTTCAGTATTTCTGACAGGGATTTTTGAATATTTGCCATTTGTCTTCTATGTCTTTGATCTCAGTTGACAGTACTCCTTGGTAATGTCATCATGGCTTTCTGCCAGTCTTCTGGGCATTTTTTTGTTGCTCCCACGCTCTATTGAAAATTCGCCTCGGCCACAGTATACCGGTGTTTCCACACGCTCTAATGGGTTCCACTGTGATGTTATCTGGTCCTGGGACTGGTGTTGATTGCCTTTTCTATTTCACTGGGAAGTGTTGGTGGTTCTGTTTAATCTCCATATGGTGGTTGGAACTCCTCTTGTGGTGCCATGGAACCGCTCTTGAATTTTTGGAGTTCTTTTCCCATCTTGTCTTAATTGCATGTTTGCCGAGAATTGCATGTTTGCCCTCTTTGTCGTTTATAATGCATGTCAGGTTGTCTGAATCTTTCCCTACCCACAGTTTTATAAAATGATATTGGGCTTTCCTTGCAGAATGGGCTTTCCTTGTCAGTTTCTCGACATATATTTCCCATGCATGTTCTTTAGCAGTTTTGATTAATCTTTTGTACTCTCTTCTCGCTTTCCTGTATTCTATATAGTGTTTTTCGGTCTTTGACTTCTGCCATTTTTTGAATTTCTTCTTTTTCATTCTAATTGCTTCTTTGGTTTCATCATTCCACCAGTATGCTGTTCTACCTTTGTTTTTCCCCTATCCGTTTGGTGCTGCAGCTGTTTTTCAGTATTTCTGACAGGGATTTTTGAATATTTGCCATTCGTCTTCTATGTCTTTGATCTCAGGTGACAGTATTCCTTGGTAATGTCATCATGGCTTTCTGCCAGTCTTCTGGGCATTTTTTTTTGCTCCCACGCTCTATTGAAAATTCGTCTCGGCCACAGTAGGCCTATACCGGTGCATGTTTGCCGAGAATTGCATGTTTGCCCTCTTTGTCGTTTATAATGCATGTCAGGTTGTCTGAGTCTTTCCCTACCTACACTTTTATAAAATCATCTTGGGCTTTCCTTGCAGAATGGGCTTTCCTTGTCAGTTTCTCGCCATATATTTCCCATGCATGTTCTTTAGCAGTTTTGATTAATCTTTTGTTCTCTCTACTCGCTTCCCTGTATTCTATATAGTGTTCTTCGGTCTTTGACGTCTGCCATTTCTTGAATGTCTTCTTTTTCATTCTAATTGCTTCTTTGGTTTCATCATTCCACCAGTATGCTGTTCTACCTTTGTTTTTCCCCTATCCGTTTGGTGCTGCAGCTGTTTTTCAGTATTTCTGACAGGGATTTTTGAATATTTGCCATTCGTCTTCTATGTCTTTGATCTCAGGTGACAGTATTCCTTGGTAATGTCATCATGGCTTTCTGCCAGTCTTCTGGGCATTTTTTTTTGCTCCCACGCTTTATTGAAAATTCGTCTCGGCCACAGTAGGCCTATACCGGTGCATGTTTGCCGAGAATTGCATGTTTGCCCTCTTTGTCGTTTATAATGCATGTCAGGTTGTCTGAGTCTTTCCCTACCCACACTTTTATAAAATCATCTTGAGCTTTCCTTGCAGAATGGGCTTTCCTTGTCAGTTTCTCGCCATATATTTCCTATGCATGTTCTTTAGCAGTTTTGATTAATCTTTTGTTCTCTCTTCTCGCTTTCCTGTATTCTATATAGTGTTTTTCGGTCTTTGACTTCTGCCATTTTTTGAATTTCTTCTTTTTCATTCTAATTGCTTCTTTGGTTTCATCATTCCACCAGTATGCTGTTCTACCTTTGTTTTTCCCCTATCCGTTTGGTGCTGCAGCTGTTTTTCAGTATTTCTGACAGGGATTTTTGAATATTTGCCATTCGTCTTCTATGTCTTTGATCTCAGGTGACAGTATTCCTTGGTAATGTCATCATGGCTTTCTGCCAGTCTTCTGGGCATTTTTTTTTGCTCCCACGCTCTATTGAAAATTCGTCTCGGCCACAGTAGGCCTATACCGGTGCATGTTTGCCGAGAATTGCATGTTTGCCCTCTTTGTCGTTTATAATGCATGTCAGGTTGTCTGAGTCTTTCCCTACCTACACTTTTATAAAATCATCTTGGGCTTTCCTTGCAGAATGGGCTTTCCTTGTCAGTTTCTCGCCATATATTTCCCATGCATGTTCTTTAGCAGTTTTGATTAATCTTTTGTACTCTCTTCTCGCTTTCCTGTATTCTATATAGTGTTTTTCGGTCTTTGACTTCTGCCATTTTTTGAATTTCTTCTTTTTCATTCTAATTGCTTCTTTGGTTTCATCATTCCACCAGTATGCTGTTCTACCTTTGTTTTTCCCCTATCCGTTTGGTGCTGCAGCTGTTTTTCAGTATTTCTGACAGGGATTTTTGAATATTTGCCATTCGTCTTCTATGTCTTTGATCTCAGGTGACAGTATTCCTTGGTAATGTCATCATGGCTTTCTGCCAGTCTTCTGGGCATTTTTTTTTGCTCCCACGCTCTATTGAAAATTCGTCTCGGCCACAGTAGGCCTATACCGGTGCATGTTTGCCGAGAATTGCATGTTTGCCCTCTTTGTCGTTTATAATGCATGTCAGGTTGTCTGAGTCTTTCCCTACCTACACTTTTATAAAATCATCTTGGGCTTTCCTTGCAGAATGGGCTTTCCTTGTCAGTTTCTCGCCATATATTTCCTATGCATGTTCTTTAGCAGTTTTGATTAATCTTTTGTTCTCTCTTCTCGCTTTCCTGTATTCTATATAGTGTTTTTCGGTCTTTGACTTCTGCCATTTCTTGAATTTCTTCTTTTTCATTCTAATTGCTTCTTTGGTTTCATCATTCCACCAGTATGCTGTTCTACCTTTGTTTTTCCCCTATCCGTTTGGTGCTGCAGCTGTTTTTCAGTATTTCTGACAGGGATTTTTGAATATTTGCCATTCGTCTTCTATGTCTTTGATCTCAGGTGACAGTACTCCTTGGTAATGTCATCATGGCATTCTGCCAGTCTTCTGGGCATTTTTTTTTTTGCTCCCACGTTCTATTGAAAATTCTCATCGGCCACAGTATACCGGTGTTTCCACACGCTCTAATGGCTTCCACTGTGATGTTATCTGGTCCTGGGACTGGTGTTGATTGCCAGTAGAAGGAAGTATTGGTGGTTCTGTTTAATCTCCATATGTTGGTTGGAACTCCTCTTGTGGTGCCATGGAACCGCTCTCGAATTTTTGGAGTTCTTTTCCCATCTTGTCTTAATTGCATGTTTGCCCTCTTTGTCGTTTATAATGCATGTCGGGTTGTATGAGTCTCTCCCTACACACACTTTTATACAATCATCTTGGGCTTTCTTTGCAGAGTGGGCTTTCCTTGTCAGTTTCTCGCCATATATTTCCCATGCATGTTCTTTAGCAGTTTTGATTAATCTTTTGTTCTCTCTACTCGCTTCCCTGTATTCTATATAGTGTTCTTCGGTCTTTGACGTCTGCCATTTCTTGAATGTCTTCTTTTTCATTCTAATTGCTTCTTTGGTTTCATCATTCCACCAGTATGCTGTTCTACCCTTGTTTTTCCCCTATCCGTTTGGTGCTGCAGCTGTTTTTCGGTATTTCTGACAGGGATTTTTGAATATTTGCCATTCGTCTTTTATGTCTTTGATCTCAGGTGACAGTACTCCTTGGTAATGTCATCATGGCTTTCTGCCAGTCTTCTGAGCATTTTTTTTGCTCCCACGCTCTATTGAAAATTCGCCTCGGCCACAGTATACCGGTGTTTCCACACGCTCTAATGGGTTCCACTGTGATGTTATCTGGTCCTGGGACTGGTGTTGATTGCCTTTTCTATTTCACTGGGAAGTGTTGGTGGTTCTGTTTAATCTCCATATGGTGGTTGGAACTCCTCTTGTGGTGCCATGGAACCGCTCTTGAATTTTTGGAGTTCTTTTCCCATCTTGTCTTAATTGCATGTTTGCCGAGAATTGCATGTTTGCCCTCTTTGTCGTTTATAATGCATGTCAGGTTGTCTGAGTCTTTCCCTACCCACACTTTTATAAAATCATCTTGGGCTTTCCTTGCAGAATGGGCTTTCCTTGTCAGTTTCTCGCCATATATTTCCTATGCATGTTCTTTAGCAGTTTTGATTAATCTTTTGTTCTCTCTTCTCGCTTTCCTGTATTCTATATAGTGTTTTTCGGTCTTTGACTTCTGCCATTTCTTGAATGTCTTCTTTTTCATTCTAATTGCTTCTTTGGTTTCATCATTCCACCAGTATGCTGTTCTACCCTTGTTTTTCCCCTATCCGTTTGGTGCTGCAGCTGTTTTTCGGTATTTCTGACAGGGATTTTTGAATATTTGCCATTCGTCTTTTATGTCTTTGATCTCAGGTGACAGTACTCCTTGGTAATGTCATCATGGCTTTCTGCCAGTCTTCTGAGCATTTTTTTTGCTCCCACGCTCTATTGAAAATTCGCCTCGGCCACAGTATACCGGTGTTTCCACACGCTCTAATGGGTTCCACTGTGATGTTATCTGGTCCTGGGACTGGTGTTGATTGCCTTTTCTATTTCACTGGGAAGTGTTGGTGGTTCTGTTTAATCTCCATATGGTGGTTGGAACTCCTCTTGTGGTGCCATGGAACCGCTCTTGAATTTTTGGAGTTCTTTTCCCATCTTGTCTTAATTGCATGTTTGCCCTCTTTGTCGTTTATAATGCATGTCGGGTTGTATGAGTCTCTCCCTACACACACTTTTATACAATCATCTTGGGCTTTCTTTGCAGAGTGGGCTTTCCTTGTCAGTTTCTCGCC
>NW_004797839.1:52082-54800 GCF_000002075.1 Aplysia californica
CCTTTCCTTGCAGAGTGGGCTTTCCTTGTCAGTTTCTCGCCATATATTTCCCATGCATGTTCTTTAGCAGTTTTGATTAATCTTTTGTTCTCTCTACTCGCTTCCCTGTATTCTATATAGTGTTCTTCGGTCTTTGACGTCTGCCATTTCTTGAATGTCTTCTTTTTCATTCTAATTGCTTCTTTGGTTTCATCATTCCACCAGTATGCTGTTCTACCCTTGTTTTTCCCCTATCCGTTTGGTGCTGCAGCTGTTTTTCGGTATTTCTGACAGGGATTTATGAATATTTGCCATTCGTCTTTTATGTCTTTGATCTCAGGTGACAGTACTCCTTGGTAATGTCATCATGGCTTTCTGCCAGTCTTCTGAGCATTTTTTTTGCTCCCACGCTCTATTGAAAATTCGCCTCGGCCACAGTATACCGGTGTTTCCACACGCTCTAATGGGTTCCACTGTGATGTTATCTGGTCCTGGGACTGGTGTTGATTGCCTTTTCTATTTCACTGGGAAGTGTTGGTGGTTCTGTTTAATCTCCATATGGTGGTTGGAACTCCTCTTGTGGTGCCATGGAACCGCTCTTGAATTTTTGGAGTTCTTTTCCCATCTTGTCTTAATTGCATGTTTGCCGAGAATTGCATGTTTGCCCTCTTTGTCGTTTATAATGCATGTCGGGTTGTACGAGTCTTTCCCTACCCACAGTTTTATAAAATGATATTGGGCTTTCCTTGCAGAATGGGCTTTCCTTGTCAGTTTCTCGACATATATTTCCCATGCATGTTCTTTAGCAGTTTTGATTAATCTTTTGTTCTCTCTACTCGCTTCCCTGTATTCTATATAGTGTTCTTCGGTCTTTGACGTCTGCCATTTCTTGAATGTCTTCTTTTTCATTCTAATTGCTTCTTTGGTTTCATCATTCCACCAGTATGCTGTTCTACCTTTGTTATTCCCCTATCCGTTTGGTGCTGCAGCTGTTTTTCAGTATTTCTGACAGGGATTTTTGAATATTTGCCATTCGTCTTCTATGTCTTTGATCTCAGGTGACAGTACTCCTTGGTAATGTCATCCTCGACTGCTTTCTTGATGTCTGGTTCTTCCAATTTGCTTAGGTTAGTCGTGGTTTTGCCCCATGCTCTTCTCTTTACCTGTGGTCCGTGTCGATGATGTAGTTTTGAACCGCTCTCGAATTTTTGGCTCTTTGTCTTTGTTTTCTTCGTATCAGGATGAAATCAATTTGTGATGCATGGTTCAGGTCACTCCATTTGTTCCAGGTCTTGATTTGTCTTCGTCTATGTTGGAAAAATGTGCTCAGCGCATAGGTTAAGTATCATTTCTCCATTGCTGTCTGTATCTTTATCGCTGTGGGGTCCCAAGTACTCTTCCCAGGGGGTTCTTCTTCGTCCAACTCTGCCATTTAAATCTCCCAAGATAAATATATCTTCTTTGTTCTTCCTGAGTCACTCAGGTCTTGGAAATATGATTGTGTATCTTCCTCTGTCGTTTCAGGGAGCGTATGTCAATGTACGTTGTTGTTTTGCCACCCTCTATGAGTTTTATGCTCAATATTCTCTCTGAGATCTGATTAATTTCATAGATTGTATCCATTTTGGCTGGGTGTATAATGGAAGCTACACCATGATTGGCTCTCTCATTTTCAGGTGTTCGGCTCCAGACCAGGAGGTAGCCTTTATGGATCAGCTTGCTGTGGTTGCCTCTCTTCCTTATGTCTGACAAGCCCATGATTGCTATTTTCTTTCTTTCCATGAAATTCACTATTTACTGGATCTTTGTCTCCAAGTCCGCTGACATTCAAGGTGCCTATTTTAATCGTTGTTCTAGCTGTCTGTTTACTTTTCCTGGCCGTTTTCCGTTTGAAGCTGTCCGTGTTTTCTCCTTTGATTGTTTCTGTCCATTATACTAAAGTACCACCACTATTCCACCATACCATCATATTTTATAAAAAACTATAAGGTTTTTGGAGGTCTGTCAAAGCTACAGAAGTCACTACAACACAGAAAGTAGGGAAATTTACACACGTTGTCCATAATAGCTCCAAGTAGTGCCTGGTATTCCAACAATTAATGTATCTTTAAAAAATGTTTCTTGATCGCAAACAGTGGAGGAAAAGCTACAAATGACACAGCCGCGAGCTCAATGTCTCGAAAGTCGTGAAGTCGTTCGCAGGAAAGACAAAAAATGCGCGTGTACAGCAAACCCCCCCACAATAATGCAATTAATAAACTTAAACAAAAGGTATTAATGCTAAATGTTATAACCATTTGTGTGTTATAACGTTTAGAGAGATAAAAAAATAGATCTAGCAGCTGTGTTTTCCCGAGTTGGGAGAAAAAAGGAACAGCGGATATTCTGAATTCTATTTCGTTTTAAACCAAAACATGAACGGAGCTGAGCGAAGTTTAAAGCAAAACGTGACTATAGTCAGGACAACACCAAATGGAAAACTTTTACACCTCATTACAGAGAAACTAAGAGGCGAATTGTCCTGATTCTTTGCATGTGCCTCTGAATTCCCCAAAAACCTTAACAATCTCAATTTTCGTGCATATTCGACAAATATAAAGAGGTGTTTTCTCTATATAGTCATTAGTATTTAATTACAGTCTGCGCAGGGAGTTTTTTTTATTAGACCTAGTACCGTAGTTAAGTGTCAGTTTTGTTTGTTTGTTTACATCTAATGTTCTACCTTTTTTTTTTACCTGG
>NW_004797839.1:56006-57830 GCF_000002075.1 Aplysia californica
CACACACACAGACAATCACATACATTTATTATTGGTGATATTTTATTAAACATACATGTACGTGTGTGTATCAATAAAATACAAATACGATGAAAAATAAATCACCAAACAAACAAACATATAAACAAACAAACACGCACTCGAATTTTAATGGGAGTCATTAATTTATGAAGCATAGATATATGTGTGTATATAATTAAAGCAAAAATACTATGAAAACAAAAACACCAAACAAACAAACAAATAAACAAACACGCACGCGGATTTATGATGGGAGTCGTTTTATGGTACGTGTGTGTATCAGTTGTGTAGAAATGGAGAGAGATGGTGGTATGGTTGTAAGGTGATAAGGTGTCATGGTGCTATTGTGTTATGATTTTAAGATGATATGGTAGTATAGTGGTATGATGAGATGGTGGAACAGTGGTTGGGTTTTGCTATGGTCGATTGATGCTTAGGTGGTATGATACTACGGTGGTATGATGATATGGTGATATGATGTGATGTGGTGGTCTTGTCGTCTGTTGGAAAGATAGTATGGGTGTATAGTAGTATGTGGTAGTAATGGTATGTTGGTATTGTAGTATGGTGGAATGTTTGAACGGTGGTGGTATGGCCGTGTGGTATGGTGGTATAGTTGTGATATAGTGGTAAAATGGAATGGTAGTGTAGTGGTACGATTGTTTGGTAGTATGGTGGTATTGTGGCTCTGTGGCTCTGTGGTATGGTGGTTTGGTGTTCTGCTAGTATAGTGGTATTGTTATGGTATGGTGTTCTGTTGGTACAGCGTGGATATGTTAATAAAGTGGTATTGTGGTTTGAGGGTATGGAGATAGTATGATTTTACGGTTTTATTGTGATTCTAGTACATCGACCCGTTCATAGAACGGGGCAAGACAATATTAGCGATAGAAACAGCATTAAGAGAAGGCAGCATGTAGATGACATTATACATAACTACAAATGCCAGACTTGAATTGAAAGCTTCTATGCTTTTCCTAAAATGTTTTGCTTCAGCGGTGTTTTGAGTCAGAAGATCCTTCAGAATTGTCGGAGTCGGGGGTAAAGGTGGTAAATTCACCTGTCTATTCAAGTGGCAAATAGACTTATTTTCTTCCTCGACAAATTAATGTCATTCAGGAAAGTTCGTGAGGTGGAAGCGGATTGTCTGCGCTCTCATCTAGAGCTGGGGGGCACTGTTGTCGATTAGCCTGATCATGTCTATAATTTTGATCAAGATTTAGATCTGTATTTTCTTGCAACGGTAGGTCTAGACCTGGATTTGGCGAGATCGGCGTTTGACCCTATCTCAAAATGGCATTTTCTTAATCTGTCTACATTTCCAGATCTAGATCTAGACATAGATCCAGCCTACCTGACCCAATGTCAAGATGGCATCTTCCCTCACTTCGCTCGGCTCTATAGTCTGGACAACACCAAATGGACAACTTTTCGACCTCATTACACCGAATCTAAGTAGCGAATATCTGATTTTTTGCATGCGACGCTGAATTTTAAAAGACCTAAAAAAAATCTCGTGCATTTGCGGAAAAGATAGAGTTTATATAATCATAATAATGTGAGAATTATGCAGCGTTTAGAGTAAATGACAGCTCAACTAAGAAAGAAGCGTTGGATTTCGTACACCCAGTCGACAGATGCACGGTGAGTACAATATGTTATACTGTACATTGGCGTACAAAGGGAACTTGAAAATGTAATCATCCAATCATCGTGTTAAAGCCTTGCACTACCCACTCATGCAGCATACCTTCTTCTTCTTCTTCTTCTTCTTCTTCTTCTTCTTCTTCTTCTTCTTCTTCT
>NW_004797839.1:60275-66379 GCF_000002075.1 Aplysia californica
TAGAGCTGAAACCCGTCATGAACTCCTTTAAAACAGTAGGATGTGATGACTCGGGCATGGACAAATCAGGAATGTGCACAGCCAGCCAGCGGACATAATTGATGTGGTCAAGGGCAAAGAACCATGGCATGAACATTGTCAGCGACTCTATATACTTCTTGAAGTCAGCAGAACGGATTGAGTTAACAAGCTGAAGGACAAACAGCTGCAATTTCAAAACCAGCATCCAGCATGCAAACTTTGGCTGATCTTTCTTCATCTTGATACTCCAGTCTTCAAAGCTGGTCGATGTTGTCCCCTCCACCAATGTTTGAATGTAAATGAGATTGTTATTTACGCTGTACTTTTAGTTTGTTGACTGAATTTTTGCACTTTTTATGCCACAGTGCTGTATGCTGTTGTAACGCTGCCCAGAAACCCTGTCCTTCGTCTAACTTGGACAGGTCAACATGGATGGGACATGAACCAAGGGTGTGGAATTCTTTAAGTCTCTCTGCCACATGGACATACCCAGCACCATCTCCCCTAGCAGATCAAATTTTAATGAAAAGTTCTTTAGTATCAGTCTAGCATAAAGCACAAAGGTCTCAGTTGATTTTTTTACATCCTCTTTCATCCTCTCCTCTTGTTTCAAGTAAATCAACGTCAACGCGATTGAATCTTTGTGCCATAGTGGTTAACGAAGAAAAAAGTGATATGGGTGTGTATTTTTTTTATTGTTGATCCATGGAATAGTAGGTTGATAAAGTTCATTTTTGAATTTTTTTTATATGCTTAGTTTATGTGAAGAAATAAGTTTGATTTGTACAATTAAAAACCATACACAACGTGCATTACGATAAAGCTCAGTCATCATGTCCGTTACTGTATGCAAATGATGTTATTCTTTCTCTTATTTAACACATTGATGGAACAGAAACACTTATTTCAAAATAAAAGTAAAACACTCACTCACAAATAAAGTCTAAAAACGAAATGTTATGGTTGTTTTGTCATCAATCGTCAGATCCTGCATTAGATGTACACAAGGAATTAGTAGGTTATGGTCGCTATGGAGCAACTTTTTCGCCTATTTTGCTAGCCCGAGTGGTGACCCCAGACCTGCCACACGCGTTGTTATTGATGTGATTATTTTTAATTTCTATACATGTACTCTATAGCGCTTATGACTATTTAATTGTAATGCGTTAGTCCTTTTGGCTAAATTAAAAAAAATATTCACAACAGTTGCGCTTTAATCGTAGTAAAACGGCAGCTCTGTGAACTATCAACACAGCAAAGGTCTACCGGAAACGTGTGTGTGGAGTTTTCAAGCTTGAGTTTTCAGCGGGGAAAAGTGTTGTCTGCTACATCCGGCATGGCAGGCTGGGTTTTTTTGTATGGTGCGCGGTTTTGGTCAAAAAGCAAAATGAGTGATTTTTAATTAGCTCGCAGGCCTAATTAAATGACACAAGTAAATGGATCCCCCTCTCAAACAACTATTTTATACACATACAATTTAATGTGCATAGCCAAATGTCTCTAACACGCAGCGCAGTTAAAACGGATTAACGAAAGGGACTATCGTGGTTGTAGGCCTACACTCCAGAATTTCAAAGGTGTGGAAAAAGTGTGCAGGGCTATTAAACGGAAGCCTCACTTGTTTACAGCAAATTCAAAAGTTACGTGGTTCCGAAGTTTTAGGGAGCGAAAGTGATGGACTTTCTCAAATATAATATGTATAGATTCTCATTATCATTATTATCATAGTTGAAAATTTTATTTTGATTACTATTACTATAATTCCTGGATTCTCTCCAAGTACACATGTCTCCCAGATACGCTCATATTATGTATAAAAACTCGATCACTCCTTGGACGAAGCACTGTAATGTGCTATATCCTTCATATCTTGTTAGTGATAAAACCTTTTAGTTCTTTAGTCCAACACTTGCAGGATTTAATGAAGCTCACGTTATCTTACTGATAGCCATCTGCATATGATAAGGTTTTGTGGAGCATAGATGTCATCGCCTTATCGGTTTGTTTTAACAAGAATGCATTCAGAGTCGTAAACTGCGCAGAACGTT
Source organism: Aplysia californica (assembly GCF_000002075.1). Lineage (NCBI taxonomy): Eukaryota > Metazoa > Mollusca > Gastropoda > Aplysiida > Aplysiidae > Aplysia > Aplysia californica. The sequence goes on from NW_004797839.1 coordinate 62,345, forward strand.
TGTTCTTAGTCTCAAGCGGTTAGGCTACCGGGCTATTTTGTTCGTGAGATTGCGGATTCGAGGATTTGAAGCTCAGCTCTTTTCGACTAATATGTCCTTGGGATAGGCACTTTATATTGTTGGAGATGGGCAATAAAATCTGAGGTCTGCCGTTCAGATTACATGTACTTTACAGTATTGCCCATTTTTTCAAGAACATGTATGAATACAAAGGAGACATGGAGAAACACAATACGCCTTGACGTATACAGCTCTGATGTAACACACATTTTTTTCCTCGAGTACTCATGTACAAATGTGCGTTCGGTTCCGTTCTTTGGTCTCTGTTCATCAATGCCACTTTTCAACTGGGACAGTATAGCTCTTCGGCGTATAGTAAGATGTCATAGTACAAATCTGAGGAATAATAATATGGAATGGTACCAAGACAGTAAACAGAAAAAAGCGTCTCTTTCTGCTTTGGGATCCTGGACTCAAAACAAGTGGCCTGTCTCATTTCTCAGCTATTCACACGTGACTTGAAGCGTTTTGTTGGAATTCTATAGGGGGGAATCCATGCTTTGCATTTTGCAACAATGTCTGTATGTCTCTTGGGTCCAGGGCGTTAAAAGGGTTAAGGAATTCTGAGGCACAACTTACTCGCTCTCTTTATTGCTCCTCAGTTAGTTAATGTAGTATCCAACGGGCAACCACTTCATAATATTATGGAGTTCTCCACAAATCTGTCTGCCCCGCTCAATATCAGTCGTAAGGCGCACTTTACTATTATCAGCTACAAGGCTTGAAAGGCAAAAAAGTTACTTTCCATGAAATTTTTGTTTTTTAGATATATTAAAAGTTTGATGTTTTCTGCTTCATTTAAGATGAAAACAAACGACTAGACCTATAATCTACTATAAATATTTTATTTTGATTTATTTTGGAGGTGTGTGTGGCTTGTTATGAGCTTGAGTGACGAGATAAAGAATTTGGACCTTGTTAGTGTGTAGGTGTGATATTATTTTTAGAATCATTACCTCATGGCCACCTTTGCTTCAACCAAAGATTCTTCTCTAGTGGAAAATCTTTGCTAAAACGTTCTTCATTCGCAATTAGATTTTGACCCCTTTTCGAGCATGAATGGTCTGAAATGCAAACAACTCTGATTGGTAAAACGAAGTAAAAACGGTAACTTCTAGCTCACTTCAAGCTTGTGTACGTAAACAGCTGACTGTGCTGGTGTGCACTGCTAGCTGCTACCGTCTGTTGATCTTTCAGTTTTTCACCTTGATTGACTTTAACAAATCTTTTTGTTGTTGTGTTTTAGAGCTTTTACAGGATTAATTAACCTTCCTCTAGATCTCTCAGGGCGGACTCCATACCAAGAGGCCACCGAGGCGGTCTATGTGCATGTGTGTGTGTATGTGTGTTGGTGTGTTCGTATGAGTGTGTGCGTGTGTGCGTGCGTGTGTGTGTGTGTGTGTGTGTGTGTGTGTGTGTGTGTGTGTGTGTGTGTGCGTGTGCTCTCGTGTGTCTATTGTGATATTGCAAACATATAATCAGGTAGCGTAAACACCAGGTAAACATCAGGTAAGCCGACTGGCGGCCTTCCTGGCGGCCTTCCTGGCGGCCTTCCTGGCGCGTGTTTTCGGTGAAATGGGGGTAATTGAGATTTATGTTCCTTTGTTTTTTTGTAATAAATCACCAAATGCTGAACACTTTGAAAAAGTTCAGATTTTGTTCGTTTTAATAATGTAAGTTGTTTGTATATCCGGGTATTTGGAGCTGGAGAATCGCCGTGGAAAGGGAAGCCCCTCGAGGTCGGAATGCGAGGTCCCCCGGTTCAAAATTGACACCCATGCTTTCGAATGCTTTGCAGAAAGATTGATGATTAAATACCGTCTTTTCATTAACGGAGAACTATACAGCTTTGAGCGTGGTTTCTCGTGGATATTACTTTTGGACTTGGGCGTTTAGATAGAAAACCTTGAAAAAAAGGGTCTAAGTTTTCAAAGATCATTTTAAACACGAAATGTGTAAAATACCGGCTAAAAAGATGTGAATAGAAAGAACAATTCTTTTCCTATCAGAATAAAGTCATCGGTTTAGAATTATTTTGCCTGAATCCTTCCGCAAAACTACCGGGAGCACTCAGTATACTACAGTATTGAGCTCACTGGCTCGCCGCGAAGGCTGGTGCGACGCCGGCCGAGACAATGCTCGGTGTTTAAAATTTAAAAAAAAATAAAGACAGATCATCGTGTTTGAGGCAATAAAATGCTGATTTGTAATGATCTCACTGTCTTGAAAATTATTAGGTTCAATTTTTATGTTATAGTGATTTTACTCTTTTAATGTAGAGATGTTTGGTGCACTTGGTACTCTTTTACTATCTGTCAAACCTGGGGTTGCAGCTAGTTAACGACTTCAGCAATATTTTATTGATATGTCAAATTGAAACAGCTGCTATTCTCTTAAACATTGATTGGGAGGTAAAATTATGGTACCAAAATTCTCAAGAGACATAGGCCTTTCATATGAAACAGATGAATTTGACATACAGCTATTTTGAAAATTTTGTGTCTGGTACCTAGTATAATGCTAATATTTTGTTGCATTTGACGTGAAGTAAATTCTCGTTAAATTTTGTTTGGCCCATAAGGTTTTTTCTCTGTTAATGAATAGTTTTCTACTTTTGTATGTTACCTTGTAGAGGCATAGCCCAGATAACTGCTAACTTTCAAGTCTCTATCTCAATTCTAAGACCCCCATTGCTATGGAAACATGTTGCTCAACCTCGGTGGCCATTTTCTCCTTTTCGTGTTTCCTCACTTCTAACAATTAAAAGTTCTGTATTTTTGTGAAATATGGTCATATTTACTTCATTTTTGTTTTAAATTGTAGGGAAAAGGTGATAATTTTTTAAAAATAACGTTAACTCAGTTTTGAAATTTCCTTCATATGCCTATGACTGATATTGACCGGCAGGGACACAGATAATATTTTGCAAGTACCACATAAAAGTCCAGACATGTTACTAAATTTTGGCATGAATGTACGTTTTTCTAGCGCAATATTATTATTATTATTATTATGGTGCCGTATAACATCAACGGTTTTCTCGTTCACAAAGGAATTTGAGCTGCAAGAACGTGGGCCAGAAAACGGTGTCTCCCCCTTCTCTGAATTCTTTTATCCAACGAAAAATAGTATCATATGAACAAGCAGACTCTACATAGACACATTCCATGAATCAATTTGATCGATTCGCCAAGTTTACATCGCCTACACCGATTAAAAAGAGGATGTTTTTCTAGTGAACTTTATATCTTGCTTCCTCCAAGTAGGGACAAACCGTCCTTTGTTTGCACCGTTATAAAATGATCAAGAGTGAAGTCACTTGTCGCTCCAATGATTGGTTTGAGAGCTTACATGTTACAGATAAATTGTGTGCATTGCTTTTATAACTAAATTTTAAAGTCTTAAAGGTTCAATGTCAACTTCCATTACTTTCTGATTCACCCTCGTAGTTTATGTTTTAAATACTTTTTATCTCGGAGTCTAAGAGTGTTTTTTGATTAGAGCAACATCAAGCACTATTGAACTTTTGAACTCCTTTATCGTTCCTTCAGTTCCATTAGAAGAAAATCACAAAATTTAAAAAAGGGATAAATCTATATTTTAATATTCCTGATGTAGCTCCAAAAGAGGAAATGTTTAACAAATCTGAAAATCCGAAATACTTTAAACAGTTGCTGACCAGACTTGGAAGTGCTGAAAGACCTTGCCCGCTCCCGGCTTACTGGGCCATCTCCTGTTTTTATTTGTAGCTTTATACAAAACCTTTCCTTCCAGGTTTGAGTCACCGGGGTCTTTTGTGTAGCCATTATAGTTTGGACAACACCAAAAGGACAACTAGTCGACCTCATTACACAGAAACTAAGTGGCATATTGCCCGGATTTTTTTCCCCGCAAAAAAACTAAAAAATCTCGATTTTTGTGCATATGCGAGAAATATTATTATAAAGAGGTGTTTTTTAAAATATAATAATTAGT
>NW_004797839.1:67018-67913 GCF_000002075.1 Aplysia californica
CGAGTTGGTGTTGTCCGGACCCGGGTTCGATTTCTGAGTGGGGCGAACTTCCCTATTCCGCGAACTCAGAAAAAACAACAACGCAGTCTTGGTTGAAGGGAAAGCATAGTGCTTTTGCATGGCTACTTAGTCATGTAGGCATCCGATGAAAAGAGCAGGTCAATCATCTTGCGAAGGAATTTCTGTTGGGTTCAAAGGAGAACACCCTCCCACAGAAAACTTGAAAAACAAGATAAAAAGTTACACCTCTAGTCTGTAGGAGACACAATGGTGCTAACAAATTAACAATAAACTTCACCATGTCATACCCAAGTTGGTCACATGAAAACTTTCGGGTCTGTCCATAAGAGAAAAAGTTATTCCAACGAAATTACGCATCGGACATACCTCCATGACACATAAATACCTCGCTTGTGTCAGATACGATGAACAGTGAACACTTTTAAAGTCCATTGATCTTTATGCTTAAATATAAACAAAGGTATTTTAAAACTGTAAACTACTGGGTTTTTTACTGTCGCATTTTTGTCCTAAATTCGAAACTATTTGAACTATCACTAATTAAAACCAAACCCTGCTGAGAACTAACAAAAAAGGCTACCTAGTTAATTTCCTTTTACCGTGACTTGCTCTTTTTGTGGTGCATTTATGTTTAGGACCTTCGACTTTCCAAGGTGAATCTTTTGTCCAACAGACTGACAGGCTGCTGGTCGAAACCAGAAATCTTTGCTTGCATCTGTTCTTGTGTCAGCAGCAAAAGTACCAAGCCATCTGCAAAGTTCAGTTCGTCCGACTGTGTCCATGAGGTTCACTGTTTGCTTTTCGGTGCCATCTTGTGGTTTCTTCCGTATTTATAATAATAAACTAATAATAATAATAATAATAATAATAATAG
>NW_004797839.1:68097-70149 GCF_000002075.1 Aplysia californica
TAATAATTATTATTATTTTCATTATTATTATTATGTCATTTCGTTTTATTTCATTATTAAAAATAATTTACAAACTTCATAAAAAGGCTTAATTTACAAAACTATGAAATGGTACACTACCTTATCCTGTCAGATAACCGAACAATACAATTGTATACTTTTCACATAGTGTTGTCTGTAAACAAAGCAGGAGAATTATATTCTCAACATTCTTTGCTATTACCAAAGGCATGAAACCCTGTACTTTTCTCCAACGATCTCATTTCAATGAAATAATGCGGTGATATTTTTTTTCCTGCCACATTTTTTTCTATTAACAAAACCAAGAAATTGAATTCTTCTCCATCAGCCTTTTCTGTGAATAAAATATTAAATTGTATAATTACCAGTCTTTTCTCTTAACAAAACTATGACATTGTACACTTCATAACTTGTATCTGTTAACAAAACTGCGAAACGGCAAACGTCCCCTTCAGTTTTGTTAGTTAACGAAACAGTGCAGACTGTATTCGCTCTCCTCATTCTGTTAACAAAATATTATGTACTTTTCTCCCTCATTTCCATCAGTTAAAAATCAATGAAGCTCCTTCAAGTCTGGGGACACCGTTAGCTTGGTCGCTATCATGTTGTATTATGGGTTGAATCCTCAATGTGCGTCGTTGAACTTTGATTGCTGGAGGAGTTTTCAAGGCTCCACGCCCACCTGGCTAGGTCAAATAGGACAATGACGTAGGAATTGGAGGTCCAGTCTCTTTAACTGTTCTATGATCTTGAAGGACCTATTCGAATTTTGTGGGTCAATAAAACCATGAAACTGTGTATTCCTTTCTGTCCTGTCTGTTAATAAAACCATGAAATTGTGCTCTCTTCGTCCCCAGTCTCCTTCGTAGTCCGAGTTGTTGGTGTTTTAGGCTTTCGGGGCGGACAAGGTGTCATTAGTAACAGGTGGTCAAACTACTAACGCTTTGGTTTTCCTATGGCATGCAGGCAGGACTCCGTGCTCTTACGTCTTCACTTCTCTTCCTGTTTCTTCTTGTGATGTTTATGGTTTTGCGGAGAAATTTCAACACGCATGCAGTCATTTTGCTTTCATGGGTTTTACTTTTTGTCTATGTCTCGCATTGCTAGCATAACGTAAGTATAAATATTGAAGTGATAAGTTGTCTCTTTGTGGCCATATATCATGTTTGGACGAGACAGAAGGGGAGCAAGGTGAAAGGGGACTGTGCTTGCTGAAAACCAAGAACGCTGTGTATTCTGCACGTTCAGTCGTATCTGTACCGTTTCGCAAACTGACCACGCCTTTGTTTGAATGACCACCTTCAAGGACAAGTCTGGTTCACATACGCTCAGTGTAAAATCGTGATCTTATGACCAAGGCACGTAACAGTGTACATCTGTGGAGGTTTACACGTTGGAGATTACAGCTTATACCCATTTCACACTGCCTATCGAAGTCACCCAATTAAGTCGGGGCCAACCACATCTTTAATCAAAGATGAGGTTGTGAAAACGATAACATTTTAGCACAATACTACCGTATTTCGACTGTGACCTTCAAAACCTTTTTTGTTTAACAAGCTCAAGAATTGTAGGGTCAGATTGGTAAACTTTGCCTCATCCATGAAGGAAAGTCTGGCTGGTTCCGAATTAATCCGATAAATCTGATTGTCTGTGTGGACTGGGTATAAGTCGTTGTCTGGTTGGTGTCTTACAAGAGTTGCCTTATTTCTCTCCGAGTTGTAGCGTAAACTTGATTGGATATCTTGAGGTCTGAAGTCTGAGATCTGGTAAGTTTTTGTTCACTCTCTGGGGCTATTTTTGTTGAGTTTATTGTTGTTGTTGCAGTTGTTGTTTTAACATTGTTGTTGCTGGTGTTTTATGCTGTTGTCTATGCAGTTTGTGTGTGTGTGTGTGTGTGTGTGTGTGTGTGTGTGTGTGTGTGTGTGTGCGTGTGCGCGTGCGCGTGTGTGTGTGTATGTGTGTGCGTGCGTTTATGTATGCGTGTGTGTATATGTGAGTGTGTGTATGTATGTGTGTGTGTGTGTGTGT
>NW_004797839.1:70653-71553 GCF_000002075.1 Aplysia californica
ATTATTATTACTAGTAAAAGTACCCGTCCTACGAACGGAATAATAATGGAGGAGTATTAGGAATGTTAAGAAGAGAAAAAAGAGACTGAAAACAGGAAAGAAACAAAACATAAATATTTTACCTTGAATTCATCTATGTAGCAACACCTTTTGACCACCTCTAGGGGTGAGACTTCTTCCCCCTCTTCGAAGGCGTGGCATTTTCTCCAGTTCCAGCTCAATCACTTAAAAAAAAAAGAGTGAGGCCTACATGCCAATTGTTGCTTCCTAGAAGAACCTAATCTAGATTCTAGATCTAGCCTAATTCTCGAAGGATTGTAAAGACATAGGCCTATAATTGAAAGAAGGAGCCTTGGCCCATAGATAGATCTAAGTTTAGAAATTCATATTTTTAACAACTGACAAGCGTCACAGATGGCCTATATTTCTAGATCTATTCACAGCAGGAAAAATCCACTTTCAAGAATACTTTAATGATTCTTGATCTCGATCTAAGATTCACATGAAGATCTAGATCCAGCCTAGATCTAGATCTTAGAATCTATAATGCACAGCAAGAAAAATCCACTGTCAGTATTCAATAGGTTATCGAAATATTACAGATTTAAATTCTGCTTTTATTTCATGATTCTATTTTAAAATCTCGATTTAGATCTAGATTTTAGATCTAGATCTAGATCTAGATTCTAGATCTCATCTAGACATTGTGCACAAAATACACTCATCCTTCGGCGTGCGCGCAAAATCCACTGCTGTGCAGGAGAAATCTATTTTCAATATATTCATGATCGAACCTTTGACTTTGGCTACGATTGGATGAACCTTTGACTTTGACCCATGAATACATTAAGCAGGCCCACCGTAGGGTACTCTTGGCGCTTTCGACGACACCCTCCGAGA